>NW_024412391.1:71362470-71378595 GCF_014898765.1 Herpailurus yagouaroundi
CTTGAGTCTCATCTTAAGAAAGTATACATAACTTTCCATTAGTTATCTATTAATTAGATCTCTTCTAGCTTGTTCAGTTTTAAAACATCTTATTTTATATTCTTGGATGCTCATTCACGTTAATCTTTTTTCCTGTTCTTTCTTTTGGTTTATTATTTATATGTATTAAGGACTAATTTTAATTTGATAAGGTCCATTAATTATGTCATTTGATATTCACAATAAACCTATAAGTATCATTATTATCTTTATTTAACTAAAGACAAAATTAAGTTTTAATAAATAAGTAACTCATCTAAGTCCCATAGTATGTAAATAGCCATGTCATTACCAAAATCCAGGTCTGTGGGTCTGAAGTAAATCCTTTTAACTCTAATACATTCTGCTTTTGTCTCACCAGCATTATGTTTATTGGCTATTAATTTTTATTCCTTAAAGAAGTTCTTGATCATTTATCATTGTAAATAAGTTTCCCCTTTGAAATTTACAGTCAGAATGAATCTTTAACTTTAGTTAGTATATTTGCCTTTATACCAACATTTAAGCTACATTAGATAATGATATACATCAGAAATATTAAGAGAATTTTAATGTAATGATAGAATATATATTTTTGGTCACACCACTCTCCACATACAAATACATGATGAGATAAATTGAGTGGCTTTCATTAAAGTCGTTCATTCATTCATCCATTCATTCACTGAGGCAAATTCTTTGTCAAGGTCATTAAGAAAACAAACATACAAACGAACAAGAAAAGACTGAGAAACTATCAGAATCCTGGGGAGACTGAGGAGACATGATAACTAAAGGCAATGTGGTATCTTCGATTGCATCCTGAAACAGAAAAGAAGACATTAGTGGGAAAGCTGGCAAAATTCCAAATGAAGGCCTTTAACAGTATTACTAAGGCTTGTGGGTCAGTAATGGCCAAAGCACCAAGATATGTATTATTTAACATTAAGGGCAGCTGATCAGAAGGTGTACCAAAAGTCCCTCAACCATCTTTGCAGTCTTCATATATATTTCCAGCTCTTCAAAATAAAAATAAAGTTTAAAAAATGCTTTATTGAGTATCTATAATGTGCTCTCTGTTGGCAAGGAATAGTCAGGAGAAAAAAATAAGACAGCTCCTGCACTCAATGAATTATAGTAATTAGGTTAGTAGTTCTAACTGTAAAACAATAGGACATCCCTTTATAATGGTGTCCACAAAGAACAGATATGAAAAATGAAAGTAGACATCAATTCCACTTGCCTAAGAAAAAGAAAAATACATAGAGATCCAGAAAACCCTTCATAGATTTATCACATTATCTAATTTTGGGGGAGCCAACACAAATGGATGCTATTTGAAAGCCAATATTGCTTCCTATGCTAAGGATAACCTTAGAAACATATATGTGAACGAAATTCTTCTCCTCATGAATAACATGTAAAGTTTTAGATAGAAAGGTAGTTATATAGATAATAAACAGACATCAATATAATACATAAATGTAGATATAAAATTTTCCCTAACTATATTACTAAAATACTTTCATTAAAGTAATGGCATTCAATTTGTTTTATTTTAGACACTAATAGCATCTAATTAGCAAAAGATCTAAGAGAATAGTTTTAATATATTAACCATTTCAATTGGTAGTGAACAGTATGGATAACAATTCTCTATCAGTACAAGATTCTATACACTCTTTTAGTTAGATTGTAGAAATACTCAGTTTTTTCAAGAAACAAGAACCTTGACTTTTCTCATGCCTGTGTATAATACCATCTATCATATTTCAAATAGGAAATTTTTATCTTTTTCAAAAAATAATCTCTAGTAATCTCTACACCCACCATGGGGCTCGAACTCAGGACCCGGGATCAAGAGTCACATGCTCTATCGACTGAGCCAGCCAGACATCCTGGAAATTTTTATCTTAATACGCTTCCCAACTATTCAATTACGTTTGCTACGTTTAACAGAGTTATGAAAGCAAATGTAGTAATTGGTTTGATAAGAGGTTTATGTTAATGTTCGTAAACATAGTATACTTGAGAGAATAATTATAAACCAATTATAGGATCTACTTTTGTAACTAATCATTTAGAAACCCATTAACAGAAAGTTCTGTGAACAGATGAAATACTGTGCATGTCATTGTATGTTTGGGTACTATAAATATAGATTGGAAAGTCTTTGGGAAGGTTTAACTACATTTAAACCAACATTCTGCAGTCCATTTTCTATCAGTAAAATGCCTTGGAGTTTACACTTGTAGAGTTTCAAGAAATCCAGATGGACCACATTACCATTTGGCTTCTCTGAGCAGTATGAAAACATGACCTTGTTTCTCACAAAAGAATACAGTTTTATATTAGTGTTAAGTGCTGTAATATCTCTAAGCTTTTAACTTATTTTGACCTTCTCAAAACAGAATATTCCATTTTGTTGCCATTTGAGAATTGTTATGACTCAGGATGAAACGGGCCACTTAGCCAGTAGGTAACGGTATTATTTACAAACATACAATCAAGAGCATCATGATGCTATCTTAGGTGTGTAAAGTTCATTTTTGTTTTGATACAGCATCAGAAATATGTGGACTTTCATTTCTTTTCCTGGCAGTGGTAATAAATTTGGCTCAATCCATCAACATTGTGTCTCCTAGTCTTTCATGTGACCTGTGTCTTCCATTTACATTTCCTGTGTTGGAGTTCTCAGATACGGGAAGTCCAGTCACAGTGAAATAATAAAGTTTGGTTTTGGTGTACCAGCCTCTACTTTCCGTATATTTTGTCTCCCTTGCTTACTCACCTTTTAGATATTCTCTCAAGAAATGGTCTCAGGATAGGAACTGATGACTTCATTTACATTTCAGCATAACAAACAGCATGTCAGCTTTCCCCAGTGATATTTTCTTTTCTGGCAGTGGAAAAACGTATTTAAGAAAACCACTCTATGGAGCACCTGGGTGGCTCAGTCAGTGAAGCGTCCGACTTTGGCGCAGGTCATGATCTCGCAGTTCGTGAGTTTGAGCCCCACGTGGGGCTCTGTGCTGACAGCTCGGAGCCTGGAGCCTGCTTTGGATTCTGTGTCTCCCTCTTTCCCCTTCCCCACTTGTGCTCTGTCTGTCTCACTCTCCAAAATAAATAATCATTAAAAAATTAAAAAAAAAAAAAAAAAAGGACACAAAATGGGACCTCTATAAGAATGGCTGCAAATAGGCTTATTATGAGGTCTGCTTGGAAGGAAAGATAGACCTTTCCATTAACTTAACATGGGTGATATGTAAGAATGCTTACATCCAAGTTTGCCAGGAACTGATTCAGTTCACTCTGTTATCCTGGAATAATTAGTAATAGAGTCCCATGTCATTCTCAAAAATGTCCCAATTTAGATATTAAATTATATAGTCATTTAGCCATTTAAAAGGGCTATCATACAAAGGGACCCAGACTTTGCCTGCAACAGGATATAGTAAGGAACATATGCATGAAAAGACAGATTCATTAATGTGCATATTTTTTGAGTTTTTCTTTTTAAATATTTAGTAATCCTACAACCACTGATAATAAGTTACAGTACTTTTTTGTTTCTTTTTATTCTTTACTTATCTTTATCGCCTTAAGTGAAACAAAGGCAGGATTCAATGTCACACATCAGAAAAGGCAGAATCAGCATACATTTTCTGGTAAAAAATCCAATATCTGATATCTGTCTCAGATCTCTGTAGGTGAGATGTGTTATATAGAGAGGATTGCCAAAAAGACTGCCTTTGGCTCAAGATCCAAGCCCTGGTATAAAACTAAAACTTTTAGGTGCTCCAGCAAGACTGAAAAGCTTTATCTGTTCCAAAGAAATTGATGGATATCACATTTGTCATTAAAACAAAAAAATATATTTTTAAAAAGTGCAGATAGAAACATATAGAACTAATTAATAAAATCTTTGGAGGAGTGGAATGATTCAGAAAATCTATAATGTAATATACTTCCAAAACGTGCTATTTGGGCACTGGTCTAATTACATTGACAACATGCATCGTGGTTTTGCTGAAAATCTGTGAAACGGTCACCAAGCCAGCAGCTGATCTCCAAAGTCAGTTTAGATAACAGAATAGCGATGGAAAGTTCACACTATTGCACACTTTAGTTGGGTCAAATGTTTCAAAAGAGTCAGAGTACAGAGTGCGAGGCTATGACTCTGGTGTCCTTTCACTGAGTTTTTATCAGTTTTCAGATATTTCTCTTTACATGAATACAATTAATTACATAATGTGATCTCTCTCTCTCTCTCTCTCCCTCCCTGGGCGGGGATTATGATCTCACTGTGAAAGAGCAGACCTAGGCTGGCCGACACCATTTTGTTCTGTGTCCTCCATCTTGTTCTGTATCCTCCATCTTGAGTGACTATGTCCCTGACATGGCCGCAGAAAGAAATTCCCGCTCAAACCTCAGACCATGCCTCCTTCCCTTGAGTAACTTCCCAATCAAACCACACCCAGCAACCTGCGAAAGGGGACTCTGACCCTTCCCCAGCCAATCGGCTAAGGCCATGACCATTACCTCACCGACTACTCCTAGACCCCTATAAAACCTCTGTGCTTTTGAAACTCACTCTCTCTCTCTCTGGCATCTCACCGCTGCATCGGTGCAGGTAGGGGATTGAGCTCGAGCTAGCTCGAATAAAGGCTCTTTGCTTTTGCATCGGACTCGGCTCCCTGGTGGCCTTTGGGGATCACAAATTCTGGGCATAACAACAGTTCAGGAGGTTGAGCCTGCTGGGGCCGGGGGTGGGGGGGGGGCCGCCGAGAGAGAGAGAGAGAGAGAGAGAGAGAGAGAGAGATTTGTAACTGAGAAAAAAAATCAGGTAGAGAGAAAGATTTATTTCATTTTTGTTTAAACTTCATGACAAGGCAAGTCCCGAAAACATCGCAATAATTTTATAGGAAATAATATGCATACCTAAATAGAGCAATGGGGAAAAATGTATATTTCCATTTAGATCAACCTCAGAAATAAACATATCTCCACTAAAGTTTCTTAACTATGAAAATAAAAATAAGTTAAAAGTATTTTTCTATCTGTTGTTGATGACCCATTATAAATACAACTAAGTCATAAGCAGCAAAACTGAAACCCTCGACCCAGGTCTAGTGATTTATTTTTTTAAAATATCATTATTCAGTATATACGTAAAAATTGGAGCTTTTATATAAATGTCTAAATTTTTTAAAACCTCTGAATCCCTCTTGAGACAGGATGTGCTTTCTTCAATTTAAAATAATCTTTTGTACTTCTCACCGATTTTTTTTAAAGTTTATATATTTATTTTGAGAGGGAGGAAGCATGCACGTGGGGGAGGGGCAGAGAGAGAGAATCCCAAGCAGTCTTCATGCTGTCAGCGGGAGCCTGATACAGGGCCGGAACCTATAAGCCATGAGATCATGACCTGAGCTGAAATCAACAGCTGGAATATTTATTGATTGAGCCACCCAGACACCCCTACACAGCTCTTATACTTGACTTTTTTCATTTCCGTATAGATCTTCTGTACAGAATGAATACAGTCAGTTGGCACTTAGCACAGGGCCCTCCTTTACCGTATTGGCTAAAAAACATTAAAAAAAAAATTACTTTCCCATACTTTGTTGCAACTATAGAGGCTGGGAAACTTAAAGTGTACTTTCCCTTAGCTCCTAAGAACTAAATTCTGGATGTGACCTTGCTTCTAGCAACTGATAAACTCTGGTTAGTTTGGGAAGACAGAGGTGAGGTATTTCTGCTTCCAACAGTGTCCTTGGAGATGTGACTCTTTAGTAGCAGTTATACTGATGGCCCCAGCATTCCAGGTCCAGTAGCCTGCTGCCAAGAGGCAGTCATAGTGGCCTAGATGTTAGCAACGGGAACTTGCTGAGCCTGGGGTTTACAATTACAGGGCAAAACAGTGCTCTGACACCAGCTTCTCCATCATTCCATGATGGTGTAAGGGAGGATCTAATTTGCTACAATCTCTCTCTCTCTCTCTCTCTTGCTTGTAATAACTACAAAGATTTCTATTCCCTGTGCTGGCAGTATCCCTTTTAGGGATCCCTGTTCTATATTTAAAAACAAGTCACTCTTAGCAATGTTTATTTTGGGGGAATTGCTAGAATTATCGCTCTCACTTGTAGAAAGGTAAATGAAATTGATGTTCATTGTCCCATGAAAAAAATGGTCATGCTAGATGACCTGCACAGCTCCAGTATTCATTATAAAGTAAAGACAAATACTCTGAGTTGGAAGTAAGAGGTGTGAATGATCAAGAGACTTCAAAGAGTAAAAGGCAGGGGCACCTGGGTGGCTCAGTCGGTTATGCGGCTGACTTCAGCTCAAGTCATGATCTTGCAGCCCTTGGGTTCAAGGCCTGCATCAGGCTCTGCACTGATAGCTCAGAACCTGGATCCTGCTTCAGATTCTGTGTCCCTCTCTGCCCCTCCCCCACTCACCTTCTGTCTCTATCCCTCAAAAATGAATAAAAGTTAAAAAAAAAATTTTTTTTTTTTAAAGAGTAAAAGGTTTACCCGCCTAATGGATTTACAGAACTTAGACTGAAATGGGAAGAATGTCAAGCACCACCTTCCCCAGAGGGGAATTCACTGGGATAGAATTAAAAGTCTGTATTCAGGATTTAGATTGTTAATAGGAAGTCCCACCCCCAAGCAAAGACGCTGAGGCTAAATATCTGTACCTTGAATCCAACACAGACACTCTAACACTGGCATGCATGCTTTGGGAACAATGGCTAAGGACACAGGGGTCAAGAGACACTCAGAGTCCACTTCACGGTGTTGATATGCAAAGACTCCCTTAGAGCGGCCAATTCAGTGAAGATGGAGAGAGATATTAGCTTCCTGCTAATCTACCTGGTTGTGACTGGAGCCAGTCTTCACGTGACAATATTTTTTTTTTTAATTTTTTTCAACGTTTATTTATTTTTGGGACAGAGAGAGACAGAGCATGAACGGGCGAGGGGCAGAGAGAGAGGGAGACACAGAATCAGAAACAGGCTCCAGGCTCTGAGCCATCAGCCCAGAGCCCGACGCGGGGCTCGAACTCACGGACCGCGAGATCGTGACCTGGCTGAAGTCGGACGCTTAACCGACTGCGCCACCCAGGCGCCCCACGTGACAATATTTAAACCCTAAGCTGTGAAGTGATTCCCTGTTGGCTCCATTATGTTTTTTCCTGGAGAAGTAGGATCATTATTTTCTCTCACATTCTCTCCTTAGACATTGTGTCTATCAAATATATTTTTTAAGTTTATGTATTTATTTTGAGAGAAAGAGAGAGCAGGGGAGGGGCAGGGGGGGGGGGGGAGAGAGAATTCCAAGCAGCCTCTGCCCTGTCAGCGCAGAGCCAGATGTGGAGAATGAACTCATAAACCATGAGACCATGACCTGAGCCGAAACGAGAGCTGAACGCTTAACCGACGGAGCCATCCAGGCACCCCCAGAACTATCAAAGGTTTAGTGCTTTGGTTAAATACTTACATTTCCAGCAGCCTAATTCTAGTCTGTGTTACTTCTTTCAAACCACTGCAGGAGTCCCACGTCGGTCTCCTACCCACAGCGTCTTCCCAGGATTGCATACCTCTAGCAGATTAATCATCCCACTGCCAAAGGATTCCAATGAGGTTCCGTCATCCTCAAATACGAACACTGGCACTTTACAGTGTGGACTGGAAGTGTTTATGGAAAAGTATTTGCAACTAAAAAATGCATATGTCAAAAGCTATTTCCCCAAAAGAATTAATGATGCAAGAACCTCATTTTATTTCCAGTGTGCTGGCAGAAGTAACCAGTGATTTGTCTCCATAATTACAGTAGGAGATGCTGAAGCATAAAGCTCTTCACCCCACAAAGAGAAACACTTCATGTCATGTGGGGAAGAGTCAAGAGGGAAAAAGCTGCCGCCTGAGAGCATCACAGAGGGCAGGTCATGAAGCCAACCATTCTCTAGTTCCGGGTGCCCTGAGAAAGGGCAGTAGTTCAAGGGGACATCTTTGGTGATTTCCAGACACTCAAGCTTTCAGTAAAAAAACAGAGGCCTCTCTGATATATAAGACAGTGTCACATAGGGCAAACAACTAAGATTAAAGTTGCATTAAAGATGGGCACAATACAGCATAAATATAACACAAAATACAAGGAACTCGGCTCGTGAAGGAGAGATGCTATCCTCGCCCCAGGAGGGACTCAGTACATCTGTTTACATTGGGGGGCCTCGCTGGCAGGATACAATGGCACTCTGCGAAAATGGTGGCACAAGTTTTTCTGAGAAGTTACGTAATTTTTTTTAATGAAGTAATTTTTTTTTCATGTTTACTTATTCTTGAGAGAGAGAGAGAGAGAGAGGGAGGGAACAGGGGAGGGGCAGATAGAGACAAAGGGGACACAGAATCAGAAGCAGGCTCCAGGCTCCAAGCTGTCAGCAGAGAGCCTGCTGTGGGGCTCGAACTCACAAACTGCGAGACCATGACCTGAGCCAACGTCGGATGTTTAACTGACTGAGCCACCCAGGTGCCCTGACTCGAATATTAAATAATCAGCATGCAAAAAACACTGACGTAGACCAAAAATTTCACATAAATTTCATACAAGAGAATTAAAAAGCCTTTGTGTATTTGCTTTCCTAGCCATTATCCTCAAAGCCTACAAGGTGTTTTCCACACATTCAATACATTTACCTGTCTCAGTGCATTTGGTCCTGCTCATACCCCAACATCAAATCAGCATGTACTAGTTTATTCTGAAAATCAAATCATCTATTATTTGCCATTACGGGATTTGATACAGACAACAATAAATGGGACCTTCCTCTGCTGTCATATTCATAGGCTCATATTCAGGTGGGACAGAGAGAAATGGAAGCACACAATCGCCATATGATACAACGCATGCAACCACACAACACAGGCAAGGTGAAGGCTGAGATTCAGTCTTCTTGTGACAGATCAGCGAGTATGGCAGAACATATTCCATATGCTCCCATACATTTACAACAGTTTTTTGCACTCAGTTTGAGGTCATATGACTATGACTGCTCATGGACTGTACGTCACTTAAAAGAAAGTTTTCCTCCTCCCTCTCTTCCGCTTGGGTAATGACCAAGAAGGCCTTATGGACATTGCAGAGTCACAGACTAGAAGTAGCCAGAACTCTGAGTTTATTGGAAGGAGAGGTCTTATGCGGATTGCAAAATAAACTTTCTTCTTCTTCTTTTTTTTAATGTTTATTTATTTTTGAGACAGAGGGAGAGGGAGAGAGTGCAAGCGGGTGAGGGACAGAGTGAGAGTAAGTCAGAGGACTGGAATAAGGCTCCGTGCTGACAGCAGAGAGCAGGATGCAGGGCTCGAACTCAGGAAATGTGAGATCACGACCTGAGCTGAAGTCAGATGCTTAACCGACTGAGACACCCAGGCACCCGAGAAATAAATTTTGACTTGTCAAGCTACTGCAGTTTTAATGTGTTTATTATAGCATCTAAAATTTGTTATATTGGCCATATCAGAGAGAAATAATTTGCCTGGTCAACTTAGTTAAATATTACAGCGTGGCACCGGGAATATGCAATCGTATTCAGTTTTGACAAGAGACATAAACAGGAGTCATCAAGTACTAGGGTCATAGAAAATAGCATATGCATATATGAAAACATACAATTCTGAAACAATCTTCAATATTAGGTATTGCTAAAATATAAGATTTGATAGTCACATATCAATTGGCAGGATAAGGGAGATACATTTATTTCATACGCTAAAGAAAAAAAATTTTTCAAATCATCTGGTCAAAAATGAGGCACTGAAGGATTTTTATAGGGAGGAAAGACTATTGCCAAGTTTGTGTTTTTTTGTTTTTTTGGTTTTTTTTAAAGGTTCATCTGGTAGCAGAATGGAGAGTATTATAAAAGTAGTTCAACAGATAAGTTAAAAACCTCTTACATTAATCTGGGCAGAAAATAAGACCCTGAGCAAAAGCAGAGACACAAAAATAGCAAGTTTTAATCTAATGCTGATTAACAAAAAAGAAATTGAAGTGCTTAGGTAATTGATTATAGATAGGAGAGTTAGGGTGAAGGAAGAGTCAGAGTTTAGTTCCTAATGTCTGGCATATGGTTAATGGCACCACCAACTAAGAAGTTACATGAGAGAAAAGAGACTGGGAAAAGCAAAATAATGAGTGTATGACATACTGAGTTTGCAAACTTCCAGAAAACAGAAATATGAGTAAGAAAACTCAGCTAAAGTGGCTAGAAATACAGACTTCTCGCACAACATTGTGAACCTAGTAAATAGTACTTAGTTTTTCTTTCTTTTTTAAAAAAAAATATAACGTATTAAGGACAGGAAATCTGAGAACTAGACCAATGATTAGAAAAATATTATTGCTAATAAACTAGCAAAAAATTTGATAGCATTACGTTGAGAAGAAACATGCAAATGTCCTAAGAAGGCTTGAGATTTCCAAAGAATTTCTGAAGGAATGACAACCATGTCCTGGTTGACTGTCATCCAGTCTCCACAGTGGAATCCATTCGCGGAAGAACTGTTTCTACACATATCTAAGAAGGAACTAGGAAAGGACAGATCGTTATTCTCTGAAAAACAAGTAAAAGAAGGGAAAATGATGAAGCAGAGAGGATAGAGGAATTTAAAAAAAAAAAAAAACAAGCTTCTATGAAATCTTATGAAAATTTCTCCACTGCAATATTTGAGATGATTGATGGAACGGGAAAAAAAAGAAAGAAAGAAAATACAAGTTTGCTGACAAAGAGAGGAATTAGCTTCTACCCAACCTGCTGCAGTGACATTTCCCCAGCCCACACATGATGTATTTTATTATGCTATTTTCCAGGTAGGTGGGTCCTTCCTGGTGACACCTTCACTATTTACAAGGTTTAATGTCATACTGGTTGTCTAGAACTTGTTAACATTACTCAAGGTTTTCCCCAAGAGTGTTGCCATAGCAAATCTGTCAAAAGTACAGCCACAAAGTTTAAATAATCAGTATGACATTTTACAAATGAGTAAAAGCCAAGAGACTCAAAGTTCAGAAAATTTATCCTGAACTAACATTCTTAATTTTCTCAAAGCTTTCAAAGTAAAAGGGAAGACAAGAGCCCTTAAAACTGGTACAATTCTTGAAGTTGTCTCAGCAGAGTTCTCTGTAACTAATTACCTTTTAAAAATGACTTTTTTTTTTTTTTTTTTTTTGCAAAACTAATATAATTCTTTATAAGAAGCAGACTCTGAAGGCAGCCCTGTCAAATGGTCAAAAGCTTGGACCGCATATACCTGGCCTTGGTTGTTTTCCTGTGTGACCTTCGGAAGTTACTTAACTTTTCAATTTCCTCATCTGTGAAAAGATAATAAAAACACTCATTTACCCGTGGAAATCTGGTAGAAGTCAGTTAATGAATTAAAAAAAAGTTATTCTGAAAATTATAAAAACACTTCATAAAATCCAATTATCAGTTTACTTTCAGAGCTTTATTTTTTTTCTCAAGGGCATCTGCTCTAAACTAGATGCAGCATATGCATAATTAAACTGTTATGTTTCTTATGAGCAGCCAGATGTGTAAGCAAATGTTTGGAACTAAGCAAGCAGAGAATTTTTTTTTTAATGTATATTCTTCAAGACAAAAAAGACTATTCATCACAAAAGTAGCTATGAGAAATGAACAGTATGCTTCATGGTATCTATATTGAGAAACATTCATGATGAAACCAACGATCACTTTAACTGATTCTAAAAGCACACTTTTATATCTCTAGAATTGAAATACAGTTGATAATTGCTGGCATTTCATAGTTTACTGACAATGTTGTTTGGTTTTCTTTGTACCGGAAATAGCGTATCTTAGATCAGATGAAAATATGTACAAGCTTTGGGATCACGTTTTCAAAGCGCCTTCTTTGTGAAATTAAAGTGAAATCTACTCGATCAGCAAAATAAAGAGGTTTTCCTTTATTTTATAAATACACAAATTCAAGATCAGGGCTACAAAGAGCAACTGGGTGTTAGTTCATGCCTTTAAGAAGAGGAGCCAAGATGGAATTGGAAAGAAAATAGATTTAATGGGGGGAGAGATGAAAAGTGTATTTCAGGAGACTGATCCTGCTGCTAGGACGGTCGGGGATCAGGAGGCTAAGTCTCCTGAAGGCGAGGTTCCAAGTCCCACCCCAGCGGGCCTACTTTGGTGCCATGCCGGGTTCCATGACTGGCTGAGAGCTACCTGAGGTGAGCATGGCCTTGACACGACCATGGTGGCAGATCCAGAGGGCAGGAGGTAGGACCTTCTGTACACTGTGCTTTCTACCATCAGAAATATTAGCTGTGAATTTTCATGGCCAGCACACATGGTTTAGGCAATACAGCTCATGAGGAATGGAACAGCTTCCTTTCTATTATGAAATATTTTTACTTTTGTCATGAACAAGAAAAAAAATATTCCATTAGTAAGTTACGTTTTTGTATCACATATGAGTTTTTTCATTTCACAGATGTTAAAAGTTTACCAGCATGGAAAACCTACTAATTTAATCTTATAGAAGACAGCATGAAAAGTTCTCCATGTTTTCAGCATTCGCACTTGGGTACTTAATTGCATATTTTATCCATGACTCACAAATCTCTCATGTATTCATTAGCAGTGTTGTGAAAAGTGAAGAACACAGCTAAGGATTTGGGAACTTAATACTTGTCTTTTCTTTGCTCTGAATCAATCCCTTCCTTCCTTCCTTCCTTCCTTCCCTTTCTTCACCCTCTCTCTCTCTTTCCCCTCACTTTCTTTCTCTCTCTCTTTTTTTTAATTTTTGAAATGTTCATTCGTTTTTAAGAGAGAGAGACAGAGCATGAGCAGGGGAGGGAGAGAGAGACACACACACACACACACACACAGAATGGGAAGCACGCTCCAGGCTCTGAGCTGTCAGCACAGAACCGGATGCGAGGCTCAAACTCATGAACCAGGAGATCATGACCTGATCTGAAGTCGAATGCTTAACCGTCTGAGCCATCTAGGCACAGCTCTCTCTCTCCTAATGACCTCTGGCATATCATTCGGGCTTTCTCAGTTACAATTTCCTTATAGATAAAGTGAAAAATAGCATTCAAAAGAGTTAACCTGTGAAGATATGTTCAATTAATTGACTAAGTAATTTAGAGATAATTCTAAGTCATGACTAATAATACTAACGGAGTTTGGAATTCTCTAGGAAATGCTAAGTTGGACCAACTTCAGGGAACACACCAGGCTGATTCCGTTACTTTCAATTCAAGCCAGATCTGTGGTTTCTAAAGCAAACTTGAGTTATGATCATATTCTAAGGACTCATCCGCTGGTGGCATTGCCTACTAATAACACTGGATTTGTACAAACTGTTATGTTTCTGAAAGGGAAATATGCCTCTAATCTGTGGTTTCTAAAATATATGTATAAAATGTGAAATAACAGAAACTGATCCAAAGAACATGGTTTCTTATAGTTTCAAGATGGATATTTGAAAAAGCCCATTAATTCTTTCAAGGTAACTCTTGACTAAGGCTAAAAGAATATTGAGTAAAGAAACAGTAGAAAAGAGCTAAAAAGAATGAAGAGTTTGTAAAACAAGTTTCATTATGTCTCCGAATTCTGGTCTTAAGACTATATCTTTTGAACATATTTTCATAATTTATACTAAATTAGATAACATTGCAATAAGGCTATAAATAATATGAGTTTATATTTCCACTGAAATGTTTTGATTTGGCTTCACATAGCATATTGCATAAACTTATCTTTCTTGATAAACACTCTAAAATAATTTAAGTAAGGGGCGTCTGGGGGGGCTCCGTCTGTTAGGCGTCCCACTTCGGCTCAGGGCATGATCTCGCGGTTTCTGAGTTCGAGCCCCGCATCGGGCTCTGTGCTGACAGCTCAGAGCCTGGAGCCTGCTTCGGATTCTGTGTCTCCCCGTCTCTCGGCCACTTGCCTGCTCATGCTCTGTCTCTCTCTGTCTCTCAATAATAAATAAATGTTAAAAAAAATTAAAATAATTTAAATAAATTATATAATTGAATTGGCTTCATTAATTATAATCCCCATTGAAATAAATAGCAAATTTAGGGCCAGTTACCAACATGGTGACTGCATATTCTGAAAACTTCTTTTCCTTCTTGACAAAATTATAAATAAGATTGAGGAAATCCTCAGGTTCAATAAGGTGAAACTGAAATGTAAATATGTCTCCAAACACTTGAATCAAGAGCCATGGAAGTAAGGAGAGGTTAGATGTTTACCACTGAACAGTTATGATTTGTATGAAATTTATATTTTACTAGCTTTCTTGGGTATAATTTACGTATGAAAATCACCCTCTTAAGTATATACTTCCTTGAGTTTTGACAAATGTATTCAGAAGACAGTAAGAACACTCAGGATCTAGAACATTACTGTCACCCCAGCACTTTCCTCCTGTCCTTTTGCAGTGGTGCCCTTCCCCTACCCTCAGCCCCAGGCAAGTATTCATCTGCTTTCTCATCACTGTAGCTTTGCCTTTTCTAGAATTTCTTACAAATGGGATACAGATGGTGGCCGTTTGGGCTAGTTTGGTTCACTGTTAACATAATGCTACTAAAGCTAACTTGCATTGCCTAATAGCAATGTATACTGTCTATTTCCGAGGATTATTGCATTGTGAGGTACACCAAGATTTGTTTATTCTCCAGTTGATGGACAGTTGTGTTGTTTCCAGTTTTAGGTTATGAGCCCAAATGCAATGAACATTCAGTAGCAGTTCTTTGTGTGAACACATAGTTTCATTCCTCTTGAGTAAATAGCGAGCAGAAAGACTTTTAGGTTATATGACAATTGTACATTAACTTTAGAAGCAACAGATCAATGGCTTTCCAAAGTAGCGGTCTCCTATTGTAGGCCCACCAACGATGTATAAAATTGTCAGCGGCTTCATATCATCACCACACTTGGTATTACAGTCTTTTTGTAATTCTAGCAATTCGAGTGGGTTTGAAATGATCATTTGTGTTTTCCCAAGGAATACCGAACGATGGTCAGGATTTTTCATGTGCTTCTTTGCCATGTGAATGAGTATCCTTTATTTACGAAGGGTCTGGTCAAGTCATTTCCCCTTTCTAAATCAGTATTTTTTGTTCTTATTATATCTCTTTAAGTAGGAATTATACTCTGGATATATGTCTTTTACTACTTATATGTTTTATAGGTAATAATGTGAATGGCTTGCTTTTTGGTCTTATTATATTGAGTTCATTTCAAACAATAAAAGTCTTAATTTTATTGATTATCCTTGATTACCCTACTTATCAATTTTTAAAAAGCTTTTGATTTATGCTTTTTGTGTCATATTTAGGAAATCTTTGCCTAACCCAGAATAATAAATATGTTCACCCATTTTCTTCTAAAGAGCTCATATCTTTAGTTCTCACTTTTAAGTTCCATGATTCATTTCACTCTAAAAAATGTTTTGTATCTTCTCTGATTTTTTAGTACATAGATAACCAATTCTTCAAACAAAATTTATTAAAAAGATTATTTTTAGTAAACTCTTCATTTTATTTTAGAAGTTTTAGATTTACAAAAACAATGCACAGCACAGAAAGTCCTTGTATACCCCACACTCAGTTTTCCTTATTATTATTATTTTTTTTATTTATATATGAAATTTATTGTCAAATTGGTTTCCATACAACACCCAGTGCTCATCCCAAAAGGTGCCCTCCTCAATACCCATCACCCACCCTCTCCTCCCTCCCACCACCCATCAACCCTTAGTTTGTTCTCAGTTCTCAACAGTCTCTTATGCTTTGGCTGTCTCCCACTCTAACCTCTTTTTTTTTTTTTTTCCTTCCCCTCCCCCATGGGTTCCTGTTAAGTTTCTCAGGATCCACATAAGAGTGAAACCATATGGTATCTGTCTTTCTCTGTATGGCTTATTTCACTTAGCATCACACTCTCCAGTTCCATCCACGTTGCTACAAAAGGCCATATTTCATTTTTTCTCATTGCCACATAGTATTCCATAGTGTATATAAACCACAATTTCTTTATCCATTCATCAGTTGATGGACA
>NW_024412391.1:71383595-71444531 GCF_014898765.1 Herpailurus yagouaroundi
TGATCCACTTCAGGAGGGGCCCTGTGGCAGCAGGAGGGAGTCAGATCAGCTGCCGGAGGTTTGGCTCCGCAGAAGCACAGAGTTGGGTGTTTGCGCGGAGCGAGCAAGTTCCCTGGCAGGAACTGGTTCTCTTTGGGATTTTGGCTGGGTGTTGGGCGGGGGGGATGGCGCTGGCGAGCGCCTTTTTTCCCCACCAAACTGAGCTCTGTCGTCAGGGGGCTCAGCAGCTCTCCTTCCCTTTGTCCTCCAGCCTTCCCTCTTTCCGAGCAGAGCTGTTAACTTATGACCTCCCAGACACTAAGTCGCGCTTGCTGTCGGAACACAGTCCGTCAGGCCCCTCTGCTTTTGCAAGCCAGACTCAGGGGCTCTGCTTGGCCGGCGAGCCGCCCCTCCACCCCGGCTCCCTCCCGCCAGTCCGTGGAGCGCGCACCGCCTCGCCGCCCTTCCTACCCTCTTCTGTGGGCCTCTCGTCTGCGCTTGGCTCCAGCGACTCCGTTCTGCTAATCCTCTGGCTGTTTTCTGGGTTATTTAGGCAGGTGTAGGTGGAATCTAAGTGATCAGCAGGACGCGTGGTGAGCCCAGCATCCTCCCACGCCGCCATCTTATCCCTGGATCAACAGTTTTCCTTATTATTAATACCTTATATTAGTATGGCACATTCATCCCAGTTAATGAACCAATAATTGCATGGTATTACTACCAAAAGTGCATGCTTTATTCAGCTTTCCTCAGTTTATCCCTAATTTGTTTATTCTGTTTCAGGATCTACCCAGAATACCACATTATATTAATACCCATGTCCCTTTAGGCAAGTCTTTATTGTGACAGTTTGTCACACTTTCCTTATTTTTGATTATTTGACAATTTTAAGAATTATTAGTTGGGTATTTTGAAGAATATTTCTCAATTCGTGTTTATGTGCTATTTTTCCTCATGATTAGACTGGTGTGATAAGTTTTGGGGAGGAAAAACACAAAGTGCCATTATCATCTCACAACATCATATTAAGTGAATGAACTATCAATATAATTTATAATTAATTTCACCCTTGATTACCTAGTTTGAGATAGTTTTTGCCACGTTTCTCCACTGAAAAGTTATTTTTTCCCTTTCCTTTCCATCTCATTCTTCTTGGAAGAAATACACCACAAAGCCTGCATTTAGAGAGTGGGGAGTTATGCTCATGCACTTAATACTAGAGTATTGACGGGGCGCCTGGGTGGCGCAGTCGGTTAAGCGTCCGACTTCAGCCAGGTCACGATCTCGCGGTCCGTGAGTTCGAGCCCCGCGTCGGGCTCTGGGCTGATGGCTCAGAGCCTGGAGCCTGTTTCCAGTTCTGTGTCTCCCTCTCTCTCTGCCCCTCCCCCGTTCATGCTCTGTCTCTCTCTGTTCCAAAAATAAATAAACGTTGAAAAAAAAAATACTAGAATATTGACATAAATTATCTGAAATTCTTCTGCACGGATATTTTCTACTTTATCCCATTTGTTTGCTCAATCATTTACTTACAGAAGTATGAACCTATGAATATTTACTTTAAATTTTGTTTTATAATCCAATACTATTTCTTCCTCAAATTGTTTCAACATTGGTCATTGGGAGGCCCTTCCACTGGCTAATACATCCCTTTGACATTTCACCAAGTTTTGGGAGGTGATCGTTTCCCTACCTTCTGGCACTGCAAGGTGTTCTAGGCTCATCTTGCTTATTTTTTTCCTACTTCTAGAATCAGGCATTTCACCAAAGAGCTCAGGCTTCTTTTTTTAGAGAATGGACTTACAAACAAAACTCTAGGTGCTAAGTGTCATGAGTGCTACCGTGCTGTTGCTTCTTGGCCCTCTAGGCTGACAGAACAAAGCAATATGTATCTGTATACTAACCTGTGTGCAGATGCGTATCTATAAATATCTCTGAATGTAATAAAATATCTATCATTAAGCTAAATCTGAGTATACATTGATGTCCATGATTCATTTCACTCTAAAACATGTTTTGTATTCTCTCCGATTTTTAAGTAACCCTAACCCTAACCAGCTTTGATCCATTAGTACATGGATCATTCTAGCTTCCTCCACTTTCTTATCTGAAAATTCCTTTCCAACAAGCTCCTACCATCCAAATTCCAGTTACTTAATTGTTCAATTCCAGAATATTTGTATAGCGTTTTCAGAATTTGTAACTAATGTTCCATGGAAAACAATTTTATCAATTACAGTGTAGCATATATATAGTTCTATGTGTTTTAGCCTTATAGGCTACACTACTTTCCAAAGATACTTTGGTCAGCCCTTTTCCTTCTCCCCTTAGTAAGTGAAGTTAGTAAGATTGTCTCACTGAGACATTGCAAGGGTAGACACTACAGAAAAATGTTATGACTTGCAAATTAGAATACCAGCTAAAGCTTTTTTTTTTTTTTTAATTTTTTTTTCAACGTTTATTTATTTTTGGGACAGAGAGAGACAGAGCATGAACGGGGGAGGGGCAGAGAGAGAGGGAGACACAGAATCGGAAACAGGCTCCAGGTTCTGAGCCATCAGCCCAGAGCCTGACGTGGGGCTCGAACTCACGGACCGCGAGATCGTGACCTGGCTGAAGTCGGACGCTTAACCGACTGCGCCACCCAGGCGCCCCAAACCAGCTAAAGCTTTTAAAGAGGCATAATAGGAAAGACCAAATATCAAATATATGAGAAAATAGAAATGTTTGATAGCTTTTTGAATTTACCGAAGAGGAGTACACTAAAGACATATTTCTATAGAGCACTGTATTAAGATAAATATCCTAATCTTTCTTTTGTGGATTCGAAACAGTGTTCATATAATAAGGTTTTTAAAATTTTTTTTTTCAACATTTATTTATTTTTGGGACAGAGAGAGACAGAGCATGAACGGGGGAGGGGCAGAGAGAGAGGGAGACACAGAATCGGAAACAGGCTCCAGGCTCTGAGCCATCAGCCCAGAGCCTGACGCGGGGCTCGAACTCCCGGACCGCGAGATCGTGACCTGGCTGAAGTCGGACGCTTAACCCACTGCGCCACCCAGGTGCCCCCATATAATAAGGTTTTTAATGGATTTCCCTACAAATGTTTTTTATATAATAGTATATTTTCTCAACAGTTGACAATACCTTTTTATATATAAATTGTTTATATTTTTATGTTAAAATTTTATTGTCGCTATTTTGGTTTATCTAGGGTTATTTTTATTATTTGTTTTTATTTTTATGTATAGAGAAAGAACAAGTGCAGAAGAGTGGCAGAGAGAGAAGAGGAAAGAAGAGGAAGGAGAAGAAAAGAGGAGGAAGAGGAGAAGAAGGGGAAGAAGAAGGGAAAGAAGGAGAGAGGGAAGGGGAAAGAGAAAGAGAAGATAAGGAGAGAAAGACAGAGACAGAGACAGAGGGAGGGAGAGAGAGAGAGAGAGAGAGAGGATCTTAAGCAGGCTCCATGCTCTGCACGGAACCCGACACAGGGCTCTATCCCACATCCCTGAGATCATGACTTGAGCCGAAATCAAGAGTCAGACTCAACCAACTGAGCCATCCATTTGTGCCTGGGTTCTCTAGGTTTTATGCTACGTTCAGGAAAGACCTTTATACTCTCAGCATAATAGTTTCATGGTAGTTTGATGGTTTTAATTTTTATTTTTGTGTTCTTAATCCATCACTGAAGTTGGTAACATCTGTTCTTATTTCTACAAGCATTTTGTTATGAAATAATTTATTAAATTATGACCTTCAAAAACTTTTTTAAATCTTATAATTAATATTATTTTGCAAGGATATAGCTTTCTGGTGTTAAAATCACTCTACCTAAAATTCTGAAATCATCAATCATCAGTTGTTGTTAACCATTTAATGTGGTAGATAATGCCAAGTAATGCCAAAATAATTCTGTATTTTGTGGGTAACCGGATTTTCTTTCTTAAAGTATGTAGATATTCTTTATGTAATTGATATTCAAACATTTTAGTGGCACATGATTAATTCAAACAGAGCTCCTTTCCAAATTCAGTGGCACTTTCCCATATAATATTTACATCTTAAATTGAGCAAAACAATAAAAAATAATATAGAGATTTAATCCCCTGTGCAAGTTATTCACAATAAAATCAAATGTGGATATCCTAAAGAATCAAGTAGTATTATTCATAAAGGAGTATAAAACAAGAAAATTATATTAAAATATTTTTAACATTTATTATTTTGAAAATGGAAACATATTTACTTAAAGTTAGTGGGCCATTCATATGCCACATTTTTTAATGTTTATTTATTTATTTTTGAGAGAGAGAAAGAGAGAGAGGCAGAGAAAGAGCAGAGATAGAATCCCAAGCAGGCTCTGTGTTTTGTCAGCCCAGAGCGGAACAAGACTCTAACTCATAAATTGTGAAATCGTGACCTGAGCCAAAAATGAGAGTCAGACACTTAACCAACTGAGCCACCCAGATGCCCCCATGTGCCATGTTTTTTAAGTTATGCCCTGATGACAAAGTTTAAGAACACTCACTAGCCGTATTGGTAGTTTTCCAATGCCCTTCCCTTTCTTCTTTTCTTTTCTTTTTTTTTTTTTAGTTATTTATTTTGAGAGACAGAGAGAGAGCGTAAGCAGGGGAGGGGCAGAGAGAGAGAGAGAGAGAGGAGGAGAAGCACAAGTGGTGCAGAACCCAATGAAGGGCTCGAACTTGGTCCTCTCTGATGAGTAGGCTTTTGCAAACTACCCAGCCATTTCCTTCTCATTGTTCAAGACTATATGTTCAAGTAATCCCTTTATTTTCCCTTTTATAACACTCATACTAGAAATTTCTCTTTTTCTAAGTACATGATAATCTCTTACACAACTCTATTTCTAGTACTTATTAGAATTCGGGAAGATTGCATATATTTAATAGACCTTCCTATTATATCTTGGAGTCTTTCCTTAGTGATTTTGTGTGTTAATTTCTATTATAAATGGAATCTCCTTTTTTTTTCATTATATTTTCTAACAGTTAATTATGAGCGTAAAAGAGAGTTATCAATTTTGGCTTAATTATCTGGTAATCTTTCTTTTTAATGAAGATCCATTATTGTACAGATTTACATTTGATTATTCTGTGTATTCTGTCACTTTTTAATTGTCTTTGTTATTACCTATCTTAGTGAATTTCTATGAATTCCCCAAGTTATATTTTTTATTACATGAAAATTAATAAAGTTGCATCTTCTTATTCTCCTATATTACTTAATACCATAGTGTGGCTGAATTCTCTCAAATTTTTTATTTAATCACTTTGCCAATAGTCTTTAATATCATATAGCCTTCAAAATGAAATCATTTTTGGAACCTACATTCTCTTTAAAGAATGGTTTGACAGTTTTACATCAGAGTTAATTATATAAGTAATTGATTCCTATGCTTGTCTCAGTCCATTTTCCCACCTAATTTTCCTTCCAAAACTTTTAATATTTATCTTTCAAATGATCTAACATCCAGTTGTTGTTTTTTTTTTTTTTTTGTTTTGTTTTTAATTTTAAAGATACAGAGAGAGACTGCATGCACAAGAGGGGAGGAGGCAGAGAGACAGATAACCTCAAGCAGGCTCCACACTCAGCAAGGAGTCTGATATGTGGCTCGATCCCATGACCTGGGATCATGACCTGAGCCAAATAAAGAGTCTGACACTCAACCAACTGAGCCACCAAGGTGCCCAGCTAACATGCATTTTTAAACAAGTTGTATTTTCATTTTAGTTTTTACTGTAGGTGTATAACTGATATATTTTCTGATCCATTAATTACACAAGAATCTGCTTTTAATTCTCTGCATTTATTACAGAACACTGTTGGACATAAAGTGATGGGATTGTGGTTGTTTTTCTTTTTTCCCTCCCAAACACTGTAGACATTGTTCCCTTGTCTTCAGGTAATTTGATTCACAAAAGAGAATTTAAAAAAAAAAAAAACTTTTTTTTAACGTTTATTTATTTTTGAGACAGAGAGAGACACAGCATGAACGGGGGAGGGGCAGAGAGAGAGGGAGACACAGAATCGGAAGCAGGCTCCAGGCTCTGAGCCATCACCCCAGAGCCCGACGCTGGGCTCGAACTCGCAGACCGCGAGATCGTGACCTGAGCTGAAGTCGGACGCTTAACCGACTGAGCCACCCAGGCGCCCCCACAAAAGAGAATTTTAAAGCCAACTATTGTTTTATTCCTTTGTAATAAAATATTTTTCCACATGGGATTTGTGCAGAATATAAGTGCATGTGGACACATACACACACACACACACACACACACACACACACACACACACTTGGGTATATAAAAAGCAATTATGACAAAAGGATAAAAATTGTGTAATCTAGATAAAATGTCTATAGGTTTAATTTTACTACTCTTGCAATTTTTCTGTATATTTGAACATTTTCATAATAAAAATTGCAATTCAATAATTTTCCAAGATGCTTATAGCTGTTAATTTTTTTGAATCAAACAAATGCGTCACTCTGTATACTAAGGTTCATTTTAACTCAGGAAAGTTCTTTTTTTTTTTAATTTTTTTTAATAATTTTTTTTCAAAGTTTATTTATTTTTGGGACAGAGAGAGACAGAGCATGAACGGGGGAGGTGCAGAGAGAGAGGGAGACACAGCATTGGAAACAGGCTCCAGGTTCTGAGCCATCAGCCCAGAGCCTGACGCAGGGCTCGAACTCACGGACCGCGAGATCGTGACCTGGCTGAAGTCGGACGCTTAACCGACTGCACCACTCAGGCGCCCCAACTCAGGAAAGTTCTATAAACATTGCGTTGACAATTGTTTCAGTTCCCATATCTTGTTTCCGGTTCTATAATGACAACCATTTGTCTTTCCTGTCATAGTCTCTTTCATTTTTTATAGTTTTTAAATTTGTTCTACATTTGGGGACACCTTGTTTCCCTTTACTGATTCATTGCCCATTTTGGAGATGCTGCTGTTTTCTGCTACCAATGCTGTTTATTTTTTAAATTTGTTAGAGCTATTTCACTCTTCCTGAATTATCTCTTACTTTTACTTCCTTTTAATCACAACTCACAGTCTACTTACCTCACTGTCTCTTCAAGTAATCTGGTCTTATCCTGATGCTGTGGCTTCCTCTTCTGACCTTGAATCCTATTTCATATGAGTGGGACTCCTACACTTTATGTGCACGCCCGCCCCCAAACTCTCTAGTGCCTTTTCCTTTTGCCTATTTCTTCATTACACCTGTCAATATGATGTCACCTTTCCCCTATTCCATAACATTTTATAACTTGGGTGCTTCCTTTCCTTTTCTTCTTTTCAATATCCAATTTTTTTCTAAAGTGGGAAAGGTCCAGATTGTACTTACTAAATGAGTGAACAGACAAGCAGATTAATTATCTCTTGTTCAATGTCCACTTACATGTTTGAACTCCTCTCTCACATTTACAGATGAAAAGTAAGCTCGTGGTTAGGGTGACCAATGTTCCTGGGTTTGTTTTTTTTGTTTTTTTTGTTTTTTTCCTGGAAATGGCATAGTTTTAGTACTGAAAGTTCCATATCCCGGAAAATACCTCAGTCCTGGGTAAATCGTGACAGTTGGTCAACCTAGAACATGTGTAGCTCTTAGCCCAGTGTCTAGTGATTAACTGGCTTTTGTTTTGTGCAACTGGGTTTTACTCCAGAGATGCCATGGCACAGAATACATATAGACAGCCTATAGTATCACAGCACACCTTATATAATGAGGAGCAAAGAACCAATAATAATTAAGAGCACATAAGCTCAGTTGGATGTGTAATTAGAAAGGACTTTGGACTTTCATCTCATATGAAATTACCCATTTTCACCCATCTTGTCATGAACACAATAGCAAGGAGGCTGGGGCTACTGTTCAAGATAACATGAAAATACCCATGTTCTTCAAACCTGATCTAGGGTAAGTAGCAAAAGCAGATAACTGATTTTGTTGAGATGGTTCAATTTCTAAGTCCAGGTCAGCTGGCCTCATTGGTAATGGTGTTTCTTCCCAGATTATGGAAGATCTTTTTCTATATATATTTTTTCAGGTTTATTTATTTATTTTGGGAGGGGGAGGAGGGGCAGAGAGAGAGGGAGAGAGATTCCTAAGCAGGCCCCACGCTGTCATCATAGAGCCGGATGCAGGGCTTGAACCCACGAACCGAGAGAACATGACCTGAGCTGAAACCAAGAGTCAGATGCTTAACTCACTGAGCCACCCAGACACCCAGATTTTCCTGTACCTTAATGTGCTTTTATTAGGACTTTGTAAAAGGTATTCTCAGAGGTTAACAGAGATGTCATTTTTCAGTGAAAGTCTTGGTTTCTTTTTTTTTTTCATTATTAGAAAATACTGAGTTAATTCAGTTAAATTAGTTAACTGAGTTAAATTAGTTGATTTAATCTAAATGAAATTTAGAAAAAAAAAATTTGTAATCAAAGTAATTCTTAGTAATCAAAAAATAAAATGACTAAGCAAACTAAAAAACAAATAGTAATAGCATTTCAGGAGGGGTTGGACAGTTACAGGAACTATGCATTCTTTTAATTGTGCAATCTAAACATCAAACATTTGGATGCAGTAGAAACGGAGTCCATATTTACCTCCTGCAGACTGTGAAGTCTGTACATTCAGAAGCTAAAGAGCTCTTCATATGCTTGGTTCCTTCTATTGCAAAGGGAGTTACTGAGAATCCTTTTAAACATAGGTTATTTTGTAAGTGGGTATTCATAGTTATTTAATAAATGTGATATTTAAAAAGATTATTTAAAATTTGACTCTTGAAAGCACTTATAATCCTTTATCGATAGACAGTAATAACTTTGGGTTATGCTCTACTTAAAAGGATAAAATATAGGCTTGAATATGCATTTCTACCTACTTGGTAATCAACCTGATAAAAGCATCAATAACAGGTAACTTTACTGTTGATGAACCCACACTTCCGCTATTACTGTACCATGCTCAAAATAGCATTTTTGATCAGTTGCTAGAATGTATATGATTCACCAGGTTAATAAATTAAAAAAAATGAGGAAATAATGTTGAGATAAACTAAAGACAGAAAAAACAGAATTCAGTTAATTTACAAAAAAGCAAAAACTAATCTTGCAATGGAGGTTAATATTAATTAAGGTCATAACTGCTTTGGGGTAAAATAAATCAATGTAGCGGGAAGTCCTCGTCAGTTTTGCCCCGCCTCCAAAGGAATCACGGCTAGACTGTGGACAGACACCACTTCAAGGGGGGAAGGTTTACAGAGAATCTGGATTCAAAATCAAGCAAACCCAATGACAGCAGATTGCCTTCACTATCAGTGAACAGTTACAAAGCAGTTGCTACCGTAATTCTTTGTTCAGGTTCCACATGACTCAAGCATGTATCTGGAAACGCTAAACTAACCCCACGTGGAGGTATTGCTAACACCTTGATCTCTAAATTCAGGTAGATATAGGTTTAAGTGGGCTTTTCAACTCAGCGGCTGTGTGATATTAAGGTAATTTTTAATTTCAGCTTTTGGTTTTCTTTCATCTATAAAATGGGGATAATAATATTGCCTACCTTTTAGGGACACTGCATTATATAAAATAATACATCTAAAAGCCACGTACATTTAAGAGCCTAAAGCCATTCACTTGCAAACATCTGGCACATTAAAAAATTCAATCCCCATGTGTCCAGACAGAAATGCAAAAATATTAACAATAAATAGTTATGCCTACCAAATTCTACAAGCTCAGGTTTAATTGAGCCCCAGGTTGTACCGAATTGGGTCCCAAATGAAATACAGAGAAGTATTTCATGGACCGCTATTGATGCCTTATTTTAAAAATGAACAGCCTTTTTGGAATAACTGCTGCCAATAGTTAGCTTCCGGTTCCATAACAAGCGGAGAGTGTCAGAGGGTTTCCCATACCTTCAGAATACTCACATAATGTTGACAAGAATTTTAGCAGAGGAGAAAAGCGATCATTCTTTTGAAGGTAGACCTGCATGTTTATGATGTCAGAGCCAGGGCGCTAACATTTCTACTGAGTTTCTGCACCTGACTTCAGACATTCGCTATCCCCCACCTCTCCCCAAGGTTAGTAAAACAGCATTGCTTGAAGGGCTAACCCTCCCTTAACTTAGATTCCGGCCTGCTTTTACGGATTCATTTGTTTTCGGTTTTTCCTCAAGGCCTAACGGTGTATGCCAGATTCTTAATATGCAAGTCCGTTTTTTTAGGGCGGGATGATATGAGATGCGACGATTTAGTTCTAGGCCAATACCTGAAGCATGGTTGTTGTACCTCTAGCAATTATTGTTGGGGAGAGTCCACATATGGGTCTCCAGAGATTCTTGTGGTGATTTTTTTAGAACCCTTAATGAAAAGAAATACAGTACATATATCGGGGACCATCAAAAACGCAGGTGTAGAAAGGTCTTGGGTTTCAGTTTAAGTTCTGCCAGTTACAAACTGTGTGACTTAGACCTCTCAATATCAATGTTCTCATCTGAAAGCAAAGAGTGTAATAGCACCCATTTCAAGGGGCTGCTTGCAGATTAAATATGTGCAAAAGTCTTGTTTTTTATTATGCTATCCTCTGACTTTGAGGACTTGAAAATCTAAAAGTTAAAAATTTCAAGCAGTTAAAAAAATTTTTTTTAATGTTTATTTGTGTGAGAGACAGAGACAGAGAGACAACAGAGTGTGAGTGGGAAAGGGGCAGGGAGAGAGGGAGACAGAATCAGTAGCAGGCTCCAGGCTCTGAGCTGTCAGCACAGAGCCCCACACGGGGCTTGAACTCACAGACCATGAGATCACGACCTGAGCGGAAGAGACCTCAGTTGGACACTTAACCGACTGAGCTGCCCACACGCCCCCAAAATTTTTAAGTAGTTTTAAGAGGCTGGAAATCAATGAGATAAAGCTTAAGATGAGGGGAAAGGTATATATATTTAAAAATTAAAAACAGATCTACCCTATGACCCAGCAATAGCACTGCTAGGAATCTACCCAAGGGATACAAGAGTGCTGATGCATAGGGGCTCTTGTACCCCAAAGTTTATAGCAGCACTTTCAACAATAGCCAAATTATGGAAAGAGCCTAAATGTCTATCAACTGATGAATGGATAACGAAATTGTGGTTTATATACACAATGGAGTACTACGTGGCAATGAGAAAGAATGAAATATGGCCTTTTGTAGCAACGTGGATGGAACTGGAGAGTGTGATGCTAAGTGAAATAAGTGATATGGAGAAAGACAGATACCATATGGTTTCACTCTTATGTGGACCCTGAGAAACTTAACAGAAGTCCATGGGGGAGGGGAAGAAAAAAAAAAAGAAGAGGTTAGAGAGGGAGAGAGCCAAAGCATAAAAGACTCTTAAAAACTGAGAACAAACTGAGGGTTGATGGGGGGTGGGAGGAAGGGGAGGGTGGGTGATGGGCATTGAGGAGGGCAACTGTTGGGATGAGCACTGGGTGTTGTATGGAAACCAATTTGACAATAAATTTCATATTTAAAAAAATACAAAATAAATAACATTTTATGATAAAAGAGCCAAGAATATACAATGAGTAAACGACAGTCTCTTTAATAAATGGAGCTGGGAAACTGACAGCCATATGCAATAGAATGAAACAGGACCACTATCTTATACCATACACAAAAATTAACTCAAAATGGATGAAAGACTTGAATGGAAGACCTGAAACCATAAAAATTCTAGGAGAGAACATAGGCAGTAAACTCCTTGATACTGGTTCTTGGTGATGAATTTTTGGATCTGCCTCCAAAAGCAAGGGCAACAAAATAAAAATAAACAAGGAGGACCACATCAAGCTAAAAAGCTTCTGTGCACAGCAAAGGAAACCATCAACACAATGAAAAAGCAGCCTACTGAATTGGATAAAATATTTGTAAATCATATATATGTATATGAAAATCATATATGTGTGTATACACACACACACACACACACACACACACACACAAGGGGGTTAATATCCAAAATACATAAAGAATTCCACTCAATAGCAAACAAGCCAAAAATTGAATTTAAAATTGGGCATAGGATCTGACCAGACAATTTCCCACTAGAAACATAAGATAGCCAAGAGGTATATGAAAAGATGCTCAGCATCACTAATCATCAGGAAAATGCAAATCAGAACAATAATAAGATATCAATTCCCACCAGTTAGAATGGCTATTTTCAAAAAGATAAGAGCAAATGTTGTCAAGGATGTGGAAATGAGTGAACACTTGTGCACTATTGGTGGGAACTGAAATTTTCCATTAGGTAAAACAATATGGAGGTTGCTTTTAAAAAAAATAGACTTACTAGTGGCGCCTGGGCGCACAGTCAGTTAACCACCCAACTTCAGCTCAGGTCATGATCTCGAGGTTAGTGGGTTCAAACCCCGCGCTGGGCTCCGTGCTGAAAGCTTGGAGCCTGGAGCCTGCTTTGGACTCTGTGTCTCTTTCTCTGCCCTATCCCACTTATGCGCTCTCTCTCTCTCTCTCTCTCTCTCTCTCTCTCACTCTCTACCAAAAATAAATAAGCATTATTTTTTTTTAAATAGAATTAGTATATAATACAGCAATTCTACTTCTTGGTATTTATTTATCCAAAGGAAATGAAAACACTAACTTGAAATGATTTCTGCACTCTCATGTTCATTGGAGCATCGTTTACAATGGCCAAGATATGGAACAACCTAACTGTCCATTGTTGGACAAGTGGATAAAGAAAATGTACTATATCCATATCTATATATCTATCCATATATCTATCTATATCTATATCATCTATATCTATATCTATATCTATATCTATATCTATATCTATATCTATATCTATATCTCCACAATGGAATACTATACAGCCACAAAAAGAAGGAAATCTTGCCATTTGCGATAACCTAGATGATCCTTGAAAGCATTATGCTAAGTAAAATAAATCAGACAAAAAGAGACAAATACCATATGATCTCACATGTATGTGGAATCTTAAAACAAAGCAAAAAAAAACCAGTATGGATGTTCCTCAAAGAGTTAAAAATAGAACTATTCTACAATCCAGCAATTACACTACTAGATATTTGACCAAAGGTAACAAAAATACCTTTTCTAATGGATACATGCACCCTGATGTTTATAACAGCATTATCCATAATAGTCAAATTATGGAAAGAGCCAAAATGTCTATCAATTAATGAATGGGTAAAGAATATGTGGCATTATATACATTATACATACATATTATCCATATATACATATATATTATCCATATATATAATGGAATATTACTCAGCCATCTAAAAGAATGAAATCTTGACATTTGCAATGATGTGGGTGGAGCTGGAGAGTTTTATGCTATGCAAAATAAGTCAGTCAGAGAAAGACAAATACCATAAGATTTCATTCACACGTGGAATTTAAGAAACAAAAAAAAAATGATCATAGGGAGAAAAAAGAGAAAGGAAAACCAAGAAACAGACTCTTAACTATAGAGAATGAACTGATGGTTACCAGAGGAGAGATGGGTGAGGAATGGGTTAAAAGGTGATCAGGATTATGGAGTGTACTTGGGATGAGCCTCGGGTGTTGTAGGTAAGTGTGGAATCCTTAAGTTGTACATGTGAAACTAATGTTTCACTGTATGATAACTAACTGGAATTTAGATAAAAACTTAACAAAAATAAAATCTTAAAAAACAAATTAAAAACAAAATGAAAAAAAAAACAGTAACAACAAAACAAAACAAAACAAAACAAAACAAAACAAAATAAAACAAAAACCTTAAAGACAGCTTGGTGGTTCCCAGAGGCTGGGAAATGAAGATGAATAAAATGTGTAACAGTGATGAAAAAGTACAAACTTCCCATTATAAGGCAGGTAAGTACTGGGGTTATAATGTATAGAATGGTGACTATAGTTAATAATACTCTATTGTATATTTGAAAGCTGCTAAGAGAGGAGATCTTAAAAGTTGTCATCACAAGAACAAAAAATTGTGTAATATGAGTGCTGATGGATGTTAACGGGACTTAACGAGATAATCATGTAATATATATAATATAATGTTATGACAATTATATCTCAAAAAATTGAGAAAATAAATACATATATACATGTAAATAACATTTATGTATAATAATCAATGAACATATATACAAAAATAAGGAAATAGGTTGAAAATAAAATACAAATTTTTTTGTTTTTGAGAAGTGTTAAAGACTTTTAGAATTTGACTAAAACCACTGATTAAAAGTTGAACTGACTAGAGGGGCACCTGGCTGGCTCAGCTGGTAGAGTATGCAACTCTTGATCTTGAGGTTGTAAACTCGAGCCCCACATTGGGTGTAGACATTACTTAAAAAATAAAAACCTTTAGGTGGGTACCTGGCTGGCTCAGTCAGTAGAGCACATGACTCTGGATACTGGGGTTGTGAGTTTGAGGCCCACGCCAGGTGTAGAGTTTCCTTAAAAATAAAATCTTTTAAAAAATAAATTAATGAATTAAAACCTTTATGAAAAATAAAAATAAAAGCTGAACTGATTATAGATTCTTTCCTAACTTGTTTGGATTAGATAGTGAGCTGATGAGTCAAACATATACACAGGGTGTTTCTCTTTGCACATTCTATTGTAGAATAGTAAGAAATAGCAACATGTACACTAAACAGTAACATATACCATTATATACATGGGTGCACATGTATTTAATAGTGTATATATATGTATATATACATATAATACACATACATATGTATATATGTGTATATTATAATATATGTATATATGTGTGTGTGCATAATACATATTATCATAGCCTCCACATAAAACATTCCTATTCCTAGACTTCTGTTCACCTCCTATTTAGTGAGTTTTCTCATTCTCTGGTAGACAGAATTCTTTCTTTCTGTGTACTTTGTATATACACAGTGCATTCCCACTCTTTACTTTTTTTTATTTTTCCTTTGGTCACTTTCCACTTGAACTTCAAATGTCTAAGCATCTCTTTATCTTCAACAAGTATGAAGTCTTGGCATACGATTCAGTGATCTCATCTATTAAATTAGGACCACCATGTCAAGGCTTCATGAAATATGAGTCAAATGTATTTCAAAGTGCTTTCTAAATGTGAGGATATAAATAATAAATATGGTCTATTTTTAAGAGACAGTGAATAAATGGTGGACCTTTAAAAATAGTCTCATATTGTTTAAATATTGTCTGACATATGATGAGGAAAGAGAGAGGGAATAATACTACCTTTGTTTCTACTCCATTCCATTATAAACCTAGTCTATTCCATGCACGTCTAATGACATTTCTGTTTGAAATAAAGGGCATAATTGCAATTCCATAAAAGCATATCTAGAAATTCAAATGACAGACAATGCTATGACTTGCTTATCACAGGTGCCAAATAACCTAATGGAAAAGAAATTGTGATTGACCTTCTGACTTCACGCAGCCACAAAACTACAATCATTCTGCTATTTCACTTAAGTGTGTTATGTCCCAGACAGGCACTGTCTGAATATACTGAGTAGCATGAAACTCAACTCTAGGAATAAAGCTCTGTGGGCCCTGAAATAAACCATTTTTATTTCCAAAAGGGCCTAGAAATGAACCGTAGTATTATAGAGCCTAAAACCGAAAAAATGCCCACTGGCCCATTTTATTCCCCCGGTGCTGCTGAACATAAAGCGTGTCTCCCCAAAGAATACTAACAATGCTTCCTTCTTCTGTTAAATGATTCAGAGGATGGCCTTTCCACAATTGCTTTCATTTTTACAGTTTGAAAGTGCCAGCATTAGTATATTTAACCCCTGACTTTGTTGTTGTTGTTGTTGTTGTTGATCCTGTATCTGTAAAACTGGGTTAATTCAGTAGGGAATATGGAATGGTCCGTATTTTACCACTTCCTGCACTTTGCCTGCTGCTAAAGGTCCAGAGTTCTTCACCATGAGAGCTGGGGGCTATTACTATAGTCTTTCATACATCACACCAGAACTTGCACTTAAACAGAGAGAAATTCACTCTCAGAATTGCCCTCCAAAGACACAAAGGTAGCATTATTCTCTCTTTCCTCATCATATAACCATACAGACCTGTCTTAATTATCTTAAATACCAAAGACCTCTTTAATTAGAAGATTACTTTCATGGATGGCTTGCTGGATTGCCTAAAACTACATTAATTGTGCCTTTGGATCCCAGGCGGAAAAAAATGCTGTTGAAATTTTTTTAGCTGGAAGGGTACAAAATTTTGAGAGTTACCACCTATAAAACATTCACACAAATGGAAAAGTATGATTAGCCAGCAAACAGTGGGACCCTTAGGCACCGGGTCAAGAAACAAGTGGAAAGAGTTTTGAAAGGCTTTGAATATGAAGGAGAAAATCAAGGGCTGGAAAGAAATGGAAAACACATTTTGCCTATGGCATACCCTCTATGTAATCCTGTGCCTTGCAAAATTTTAAAGGTTTTGACTAAGATGTTGATTTATATGCATACATATGCTTACTTGATAATACTTGGATTTAGGGTATTAATAAATGATGATTAAAGAAAATTGTGGCCTTCATGTGTGCCAAGGGCAGGCTTGACATGCTCTCCAATAATTACCATCTTTCCGATTACAGAAGAAAAGTTGAATTTTAAAGCAGAACACCAAAGTTTTAATTAAACCTACAAGAGAAAGTTGATACTAAGTCGTACAAGGGAAAATAACTGAAGCATATCCAATTTGATCAGAAGTCAAGAATTTTTAGTAAAAAGAAAACCTCTTAAACATGAGATCTTGTTAATACCAACACACTCATCTTATTCATCTGATAACTCTGTCAAATGTTAATGAGAAGGATCCAAAACCAACACAGTCTAAATAATGTTTTCATAGATCTATGGAGTTGCACCCTGTCCTGTGTTTTTGACACACATCCAGGATTTATATTGTGAGTGTACTAACAATAGAAAAGTATTTTTCATATTAAAAGAATTGGAAAACAAGAAAGAGAAGTGTAATAGGATTTGGGAATCCAGTGAATTGATTTTCTTCATATTGGCTTAGTTAACTATGTGGCTATTCATTTCCACGGTAGTCATTTCCACATATTAAACTACATGTTCCTTTGATCTAAAAATAACTAAAGAATTTATTAAGTTCTACATAATTTTAATAGTAGAGTGGAATTTTTTTTTTAAATTTCACATTGGAAGAGCAACCGCATTTATTATAGGCTCTTCATATTACTTCATGGTAAATATGTTATAATGATTATATACTATGGGAGAAACTTGAGTTACTAAATAATGCATGATATTACTAATGAACATAATAGCCAGCATTCATACATTGTTTAAACATTGACTGCCTGCTTATTTTGTTCAATGCACTGCCTGAGGCATCATGGAGCCAGATAAAAATAAATGTCTTCTTCCTTTAAGGACTTCTTCTAGGTTGTGGGTTAATCAAGTAAATAATCTAAGCACTGGATTAGCACTAAGAACACAGGAAGAAATGCTGGATATCCAACCACACTGGGGCCAAGAATTATTTAAATCAGAAGCTTCCCAAGTATACACACAAGAATAACCATTGGTTCATAGCACACACTGTCACCACAGGTCTATGCTTAACCCTTAAAAAAATAAACTATACCATATATGTGTGTGTGTGTGTCTGTAAATAGTATATTCTTTATTTCTGCTTGCATTTATCTTTTAATTCCATTTGTCTGTTTTTACTGAAATAATGAACACCCAAGAACCCATCATTTAACTTCAAACTAAAGCAAATTGACATATATGTATACGATTGGTAGTTCATATCCTCCTATCCCTTCCATGCCTTTCTTCCTTCTATTTTTCCCCACCATCCAACACAGAAATAACCACTATTCTGAATTTCACTATTTTTTTCAAGTTTTATTTTTTTTACATATACACGTATACCTAAATAGTATACAACATGGTGTTGTTTCTTTTAATTTTATCAATTTCAAAACCCAAGCTATGTTTCAGGGACTGAAAAGGTACTGCCTGAATCAGTATTGAGTCCTTGCTCTCTAATCCAGACTCTTAAAAGTGCTGTGGACATTTTCTCCAGGTCGCCTCTAGGATTTCATCCCTTTCTACAAACTACTACGAACATATCAGTGTACGGGGACCACAAGCCGAGGAGATGAAAAGACAATGCCAATTTGTTCTGAGAAGAATTGTGATTTCCTCCAACTTTGTATACTCTCTTCCTGCCATCATATTTTCCGCTACCTGTCATGTAAAGAGCAGAAGCGCCCGAGTGAATCTTCAAAATATAAATGTGGGGCTAATTCCCGCATCCAGGCTAGGGTGGGGAGGAGACCCTAGCCTTATTAAGATTGAAGAAGTTTCCTAGATGACTGTGAATTGCTTTGAGTGACCCCATTCCCCAAATTGGTGGTGGTCGGGGGGGAACACAACAAAAGAACTGCTAAGCGGATTAAGTTCTTCTCAACATGTCTGATATCTGAAGACCTGCTTCCATCAGAAAGAGGGTCCCCAGGTACCATAGTTCGGTATACAGAGACAAGAGCAGACCATCTGGGTTGACACTCCCAGCTAAATGAGCTTGGGCAAGTCACCGACTGTCTCTATGTATTCGTTTCTCATTTACTTAAAAGGGATGATACTAACACAGAATCTTCCTTACGAGTTTATAGTGACAAATACATTAATTAGAGGTAAAACAGTACCTGGTAATAGTCACTGTCACTTGATTTTGTTTTCATCTTACGAGATTGTTGTAAGGATTCATGGGCTAAAGCTTTCATCAGGCATAAATTATATTAGAGATCACAGATGTAAATTGGATGTTTCCACACACATGTTTTCAATCATAATGTAACCAAGAGGGATACCAATTAATTAGTATTTATGACGTGAAGCAGATACAGTTTTATGAGGTCTGCAGCTTTATACAATTTGGAGGATTCCCTTTCAAAATACAAAATTATGAATTGAAATTTTGGTATGAAAATGAAGATTTCTTTAGAAGGGAGAGATAAATCACAAAATTAACGCATTTTTGACATCTACCCTCCCACACAAAAAAATTCCAGGAAAATAATATCAACGTGTTTTTAATTAAGTTTTCCTTCCGACATAGTTTTATGATACCTTTTTCCCTACAGGTTTTGGCTTAAAACTCTAACTTTTCATATGATAATGCATTTGTAGTAATTTCTGTGGAGAAAGAGTTGAAATTGCTTTTCAGCACGTCTAATAGAAACTCATTTATTATTATTATTATTACTTAGGTCGAAGATTTGAGGGCACAGTCAAGTGTATGCCTGAAGGAAAAAGCTTTGTTTTAGCCTGAGTATCAGTTGAGGGAAAGAAATTTACAAATATGGCAGCTAACTCAATATGTTGAACACCCTGTACAGTCCTCACTCCTCACACAAGGCCTGGGTGCTGAAGGACGGGGGTTCAAACCTTGGTACGACCTTTGGCTTTGTACCTTTTTGCCACAGTGTTGGACACATTGCCATGGCACTTCTGAAAATCATTCCTACAAGGGAATGGTGAGCAATGAATTGACAGTGTATGCGCAGAAGTCGAGGCCAAAGCACAAAGGGATCGCTAAAAAGATATCCCACTAAACCCAAATACATCCCAATTGCCTCTGAGGCCGAATCCAAAACTGCCCAAGGCTACTCCACAGCCACTTGATACAGAAGCTGGAGTGAATAGACAAGAATCTGAAACGACGTTATTTCAGATTACTCGCTTAGTAAATTTTAGTGAAAATATCAGACTCTGTCAATACACTGCTCGGGCCTCTTCCAAGAACCTCAGAAGGTTCTCATGCGAGTGAAGAGTTATGAAGCGTAACCCCGATCCGATGCAGGTAAAATCTTGACCATAGCAATTAAACACATTTTTGAGAATCTGTACTAATTCAGCACTAACTGTTGCTAAAGATCGTATTGGTTATAAACACGAGGAAAAATACAGGTTTCCTTACAGGATTTCTTTTGATTTCACTTGAGTTTTGGGAAAAAAATATGTTACCTAATTGACAGGAAATCTAAATGATACTTATCTTTAACATGGCAAACCATGTGACATCTTTTCAAGGATATACGTGATAAAATCTTTTGATAAGTCTCACACTTGCGATGTGTGGCTCTGGTCTACTTTTTCAAACCCTGGAGTTGTGACTTTTTTGTCCTCCAAAAAAGAGACACTAGGGTATATTTACAAAATACTTATGATGCTTTAAGAATGATTAAAAGACTCTTCATATTAAGAGATTTTTTTTCTACAAACAAACCAGAAATGGTGCCAATGATATCAAAGTATTACTAAATTTGAGAATTATTTTTTAACAATGTATTATCAAACAAGACTTCATGAGACCATTCTCGTAAGGGATACCTCATTCTAGTTATATCATTTCATATTATTTTGATTAAGTCTATTAACTTCAGGCTACTGAACCCAGAAAAAAAAAATAGTGGCTCAATAATAAGTTATGGTCTGCCTAACGTAATACAATTTTGGAAACAAGGCTAATGTTCGGGTGTTGTGGCAACTTTCTCAGGCAGAAAGGTCTTCTCCCAAAGCAAATGGAGGACACTTATCAAATGATGCGCTTTAGGTGCGTTTCCTAGTAAAAGATTGGTATGTGATTTCCAACAATAGCATCATCATTCATTTATAAGTTTAGAAGTACAAGAAGCAAAATTTAGGATCAAACAAATACCATTTTACGTGCTAGCATTAATTTCAAGTGTTCCATTAACTCTTGCTTTGAAAAGCCAGGTGTGGGCTATTTTGCATTTTGTAAGAGCCAAAAAAATATGGAAAAAGCCAGGAGGTATAATTTACCACACAGTACGAACAGCCTCAATAGTGTATGTGACGGCGAGGGTCAGTTTTCAAGACCTTGCATCCCAATTTTCTCCTGTCAGTAAATCCACTGCTTTATCACAGACACATTGCAGTAGGAAGAACTCTTGCCAAATTATTAACGTCCTCTTTATTCTCCGAACCAAAATCAACCCCAGAAAAACGTACCGAAAGCTGCCTAAAGAAAGTTTTCAATAGCCATTTGGTCTTTTTATGGGAAGAGATTCCTCTTGGCTTTTTAAGACACTCTTCTCATTTTGAAGTGAACATAAAATCTGATGAATGTAACTGGACTACTTCGTATTCTTCTCCATCTATAAATTTTTGCAATCTCATATACTAAAAGAACAGTCTGGATCAGCATCCCCAAATGGAGAACAGATGGACAAGAGAGAGCATAATGAGGAAAACTACAGAGAATAAGGCATTATTATTCATATTCACACTAAGTATTTATTATGCCTATGTCTTTAAGTGATTGTCATTGTAATATTTTGGAAAATAAAAGCTGTCCCCAAAAGTTTCCATGAACATGCTGTCTCTCCATTTGTCATCTGAAACCATTATTAGTTTAACAGTGGAATGCACTTTCTCTTTATGATATAAAGGACACCGGAGAGGTCAGCAGAAAATATAAAATATGCATAAAGCTACATATTAGGCCATCAGGAACTAAGTAGGTACTCAGGAGGTACTCATAACAGGTCCTGTATTAAAGACATTAATGGAAAGTAGCTGTTGCTAAGTATAGGTTGGTGACAGCAGCCAGAGGAAAGCGGAAGAGTGGAGGGGATGGTGAGGAATGCCTGGGAGCCCACGCTTAATGGATGGCTTTGACAAGTACCCAAGGCACAGAAAGGAGTAGAGGAAGCGGAAAACCAGGATGAAGAACTCCGGTGAGTCCTTCTTGAGCTCTGTTTCTTGCAGGCACGCTGAATACAACATTTCACTCTATGTAATTACAAGCCAGTAGTCACTTTTTTTCACAGTGTGTAGAACCACAGAAATCACACGATTGCCACCACCTTCCTTTTGTGAAATGATATGTGAAACGACATGACTGTAAATGATAGAAACCAAAAAATCCCAGAATGAGCAATCACCTTAATTTCTATCTAAGTTGTATGTTTACATGGTGAGTAGAATTTTTTTTTCCTTCTTTTAGAAAGCACAATATTCTTCTAACATCATAAAACATCACTGCAGATTCTTTCTAGAAGGAGGTTTTATTTTTAGGGAATATATAACACTGATACTATAACCCGGTAATAATAATGTGCCTTGTAGTTGTTGCTTACACATCAGACTTTGCTGAAGATTTCAGTGTCCCTCTTCCTAACACTATCTCAAGAATCCAGATTCTCCTTTTTAATTATTGTCCTGATAAGTAAGCATGATAAGCAGACTTGAATACACAAAAAATCACTTTATGTAGGTAGTAAAGATGTATAATTTTATCATCATTTCATCGTGATGATTACCTGCTTCACCAGCTTCACACCTACATTCTCAATTAATCCCCCAACAGATCTCGATGAAGTGGATATTACTTCTGTCTCCTTTTTACACATGAGAACACTGAGGCCTGGAAAAGTCAGGTCACACCACTAGCATGTGGCTGCGGTAGGGGGGAGGGGAAGCCTTGAATCTGAACCCATATGGTCAACCTCCTGTAGAGTTGTGCTCTTACCTCTCTGTTTTTCTGCCTTGCTATGGTGTTTGTGCATACATTATGTGCCAGAAATAGTCTCAGCTTGTTATATGTATTTTTATTTTTTTTAATTAATTTTTTTAACGTTTATTTATTTTTGAGACGGAGAGAGACAGAGCATGAACGGGGGAGGAGCAGAGAGAGGGAGACACAGAATCCGAAACAGGCTCCAGGCTCTAAGCCATCAGCCCAGAGCCCGACGGGGGGCTCGAACTCATGGACCGCGAGATCGTGACCTGAGTTGAAGTTGGACGCTTAACGAACTGAGCTACCCAGGCGCCCCTGTATTTTTATTTTTATTTTGAGAGAGAGAGAGAGTGAGTGAGAGGGGGAGAGGGGCAGAGGAAGAGAGAATCCCAAGCAGGCTTCGCACTCAGTGAGGAGCCCAACATGGGGCTCAATCCCATAATCTGAGCCAAAATCAAGAATCTAATGGTCAAACAAATGAACCACCCAGGCACCCCTTAGCTCATTACATGTATTAATTCAATCAATTCTTCCTTAATGCTACTGTGATTAGGAACCACCATTGTATTCATTTTATACATGTGGAAACTGAGGTTCTGAGAGTTGCATAATTGGCCCAAGTCAACTTGCTCTTAAAGCAAGGGCAATACCAAAGACTTCATAAATAGGAGAAAACTTACCTGTTTAGTCTATATGTCCCAGTCTAGATGATTTGAAGCTAGTTGGATGAAGCACTGAGAGGTGAAAACAGATTGCCTAACTCCCAATCTACTGCTCTTTCAATTCTTAGTTAAGTACAGAGTACGTACCAACTGGGCTAAGCCCACCAGAAACGATACTGCTTGCCTCATAGTTCTAATTTTCACAATAAGATCTTGACTCTCACTTGTGAGCTGAGGTCCAGCTGGTCCAGAGATTTAGCTACAAAAAAAAAAAATCTGAATTTTACACAGTTACCAGGATTTGTTAAAGACAAAAAAAAGTTTAAATATATATATATATATATATATATATAGTTTATTATATAATTAGAGTAACTAAGGTAATGATGTATATGATACGTTGTGTTTCTGCTCTTAAGTTTCATTCAACCTTTCCTCATTCAGAATTGGAGAAATCTGGAGGCACCTCAGAGCTGGAATCCATAACCTGATCAATCCTTTCTGCTATGTTCAATCCCATTCTCCTGTGTTCTAGATTGCTCACATGCTCTCTGATCTAACCAGGAATGGTCATTTCTGCACATCAGTTATACTATTACTAACCGGACGTTACTAGATGCTGTGATTTGCAGTTGTTCAATCTTTAGACTTTAAATATAGCTTCCATACAGTGATTAATTAAATACCAATTTAATTTTTAAAACATTCCTTCCCTCCAAAATGAACTCAATAAGAATTTCACCAAAAAGTGCCTCTCTGTACAGTGGCAAGGTTTTCCATTAGTTTCACTTCCCTGTACAGTTTGGGATCTGTCCTCAGTGTAACTGCACTGGCTTTATTGAGAAAGATTGATAACAAGGTCACATCAAGCTTTGAGACAAAAGTAAGGCAGCTGAAGTGAACACCCATGGTAGAGTGAACTAGAATGTATACACTTATTCAGTACTTAGGGAATGCTATTTTTTTTCGCAACTGAGAATTTATAATAACAATAAAAAAAGAATTTACAAACTAAAAAAAAAAAAATGTACCGTAAAACGTTTGCAAATTCAATACAACCAGATATAACATAAACATATGCATGCATATGGATGAGATATTCACTTGATGACTTTGGAACTAATAATTATGTCACATGAAACATGTACCCCAAAGCTGACTTTTACCCACATATTGCTTTAATTGCTAACTACATCTCAGGACCCTGTTTGCAAAAGCTGACAGCAGACTAGCCTGGTATGTTATATTTAGTAAGCTTGGGATTTACGAGGATTTCTAAAACCAGGCAATCATCAGAATAAAGCGTAAATTCCTGTAGGGTACATCGTTTTACAGTGTCTGCAAAATAAATTTATTGTGTGTTGTAAGTAGTCAATTCATATAACTTGCAAACCAAACAAGGCAGGGAAAGTGTAGTTTGTCCAAAGTAATCTTAGCCCATGAACGTGCGTAGTCTAGGTATAAAAATGCACGTATCACATGTGCCCTGGAGACTACTAGGGGAGTGAGTGTTGTGAGTTTCTACTTCTTTTTGTGTTAAACCTCCATTTTCCTTTCCTCTTGCTCAAATTATTCACTGAAGTTGGCTCTACGTGGGGGTTTCCTCTACATGAGGAAAGTCTTCTAGGAAAGAATTCTAATGAGTCCATTTCTTTAGTAACCTGAATACAGAACTATTTTATAACAATATTTTGAATTTAGTGAAATGTTGAGAAAAATTAAAAGTCCATGAGTTGGTACACGGAGGCTGACTAGCAGTTTCCTTCTCTTTATCTTTACCAATGTCTTATATTCAAATCTAAATAAAATAGATCTAAAAATATTTCCTTTGTTTTGAGATGTGACCTGGTTTTCTCAATGCCTATGCTTAGGATTTTCTTTTTTCTTTTTCTTTTTTAAATTCATTTATTTATTTTGAGAGAGAGAGAGAGAGAGAGAGAGAGAGAGAGAGAGAGAGCATGAGGAGAGGAGCAGGGAGAGAAGGAGAGAGAGAATTTCAAGCAGGCTCCACACTGTCAGTGCAGAGCCCAACATGGGGCTCCATCTCATGAGCTACGAGACCATGACCTGAGCGAGATCAAGAGTCAGACGCTTAACCGACTGAGCCACCCAGGTGCCCCAGGATTTTCTTTAAAAAAAATTAAACTAGGGGCGCCTGGGTGGATCAGGCAGTTGAGTGTCCAACTTCGGCTCAGGTCATGATCTCACAGTTTGTGAGCTCAAGCCCTGCATCAAACTCTGTACTGACAGCTCAGAGCCCTGGAGCCTGCTTTGGATTCTGTGTCTCCCTCTCTCTCTGCCCCACCCTCTGCTTGCTCTCTCTCTCTCTCTCTCTCTCTCAAAAATAAATAAATGTTAAAAAAAATTTTAAGTAAAAAAAAATTAAACTACATTTGATTATATAGATTCAAGCGTACAACATAGCGATTCAACATTCATATATATTATGAAATGTTCACTACAATTAGTTACCGTCTGTCCACCATACGTTACAATATTATTGACCACACTCCCTATGCTGTACTTTTCAATACTGTGGTTTATTTATTTTATGACTGTAAGTTTGTATTTCTTAATTCTCTTCACTTACTTTGCCTATTCCTCTACCCCCTTTCCCTCTGGCAACCACTAGTTCTTTGTATTCACGGGTCTGTTTATGTTTCTTGTTTGTTTTGTTTTTTTTTTTATATTTCACATATAAGTAAAATCATGTGGTATTTGTCTTTCTCTGACTTATTTCACTTAGCATAATACCTTCTAGTTTGTCAAAAACGGCAACCTTCCATTCTTTGTACGACTGAGTTATATTCCATTGTATATATCCTACTCGTTCTTTATCCATTAATCTACTTACGGAAACAAGTTGCTTCCCTATCTTGCTTATTGTAAATAATGCTGCAGTAAACATGGGGGTGCATGTACTGCTTTGAGTTAGTGTTTTCCTCATCTGTGATTTTTGCTACCTATTTTTTCCCTTTCTGTTCTTCTTATTACTTGAATTTTTCTTTGGCATTATTACTTTAGTCCCAGTGAAAGTGTGTGTGTGTGTGTGTGTGTGCGTGTGTGTGTGTGTTGAGTATGGAGAGAGACAGAGAGAGGAAACTATTTTAACATGTTCTTCAGAGAATTTTAGTATGTCCTAATTTAAGAGCCACTGCCCTAGATTTCCAATCTAGTGTTCTTTTTACCCCATAGTGAAGTGATGTGACTCAATATAGTTAAATTCAATAAATATGCTTTGAGTATCTGTTATTGATCATGGATTTTGTTACGAGCTGTATATACATGTATCAGTAAGAGATAGTCTGTGTTCACAGAACTCACATTTAATATTCTATTTTTATTTTTTTTTTATTTTTTTTAACGTTTTATTTATTTTTGAGACAGAGAGAGACAGAGCATGAGTGGGGGAGGGGCAGAGAGAGAGGGAGACACAGAATCGGAAGCAGGCTCCAGGCTCTGAGCCATCAGCCCAGAGCCCTACACGGGGCTCGACCTCACGGATCGTGAGATCGTGACCTGAGCTGAAGTCAGACGCTTAACCGAGTGCGCCACCCAGGCGCCCCTTAATATTCTATTTTTAAACCATTATGTACTATCACATTGACATTTCTAGACTCTTTCAACAATACCATTGCAGGTTTTTTTATCCATGTAAGAAATCCACCAGAGAGAAGTAATTTCAAAACAAACCTTTTTTGACCTGAATTACAGTTCAAGATTTTGAAACAAGTGTGTCAACAGTATATTTTCACATGCTTCTATGAATTTCACATACAAAATTCTGTTTATGCATTTATCCTTAACGGCTCATCTGATCTCTGTAGCTTATGAGGTTGGAGAGGCTGAAAGCGGGAATATCTCCCGAGTGCCCAGAGGCATCACAACGGCTTTAATTTCAAACCCTCGTTTAGAGAAATTGGTTCCAGAAATGCTCTTCAGTTTTAAAATTTCAAGGACAATGTTAATAGAAAATTTCATAACTTCTACTGAATGAAATTGAACTCGAAATGTAGAGAGCTATTTCAATGATGTATGTGACACAGTATTGTCAAAATACCATCAAAGGCTTATAGTTTATTTCCCAATCTTACTGTTCATAAGAAGCCAGAACAAATTCTTACGGTTCGTAAGAATCAGGCAAGGTATCAGCTATTATTCGTTAATCAATAGAAGATTCAATATGTCAACTGGTGTTTAATTACAAGATAAACAAACAAACAAACAAAGTAGAAGAGACCAAAGTTTGGGCCAATTCCTGTTCCAATTTGAAATCTCAGAGGTTTGAATGTATTTTTCTTGAGTTAGAAAATAGTTTTTAGGGGCGCCTGAGTGGGCCAGTCCATTGAACCACCAACTTTGACTCAGGTGACGCTCTCACATTTCTTGAGTTCGAGCCCCACATCAGACTCCCTGCTGTCAGTAGGGAGCCTGCTTCAGATCCTCCCTCCTGCTCCCTCCTTCCCCTCCCCTGCTCACACACACACACATGCACACACACACACACACACACACACACACACACACACATTCTGTCTCTCTCTCTCTCTCAAAAATAAATAAAACATTTAAAAAATGGTTATCATACTAAATTCTTCATTTTTCTTTCACTCAATGTCCTTTTTTCCCCACACATTGTATTGTGTCCTGTCATCTGACATTACAAAGAACAATCTGTACTTTTTTTTTTCCATTTCAAACAATTGCTAAATACCGCAATAGATTCGCTCCTTCTGTGAAATTCCAGGGAAATCTTCAATTCACCTCAGACTTGACCGTGCATCATAAAGAGGCTTCAGGCCCTCTTCTGAGCGCATGCGGAGCATGGCCTCTCTGGCAACATTGAGTTGTGGCCTTATTTCTGGCAAAGCAGTCATTCAGCGGAGCCAAGAATAAGAGTATTTGAAGGAACTGCCCATATATTAGGCTAAAAAAAGTGATGAGTGTATGAAATCTCCCAGTGGGTAGACAGCCATTCCCAGATTATCCTGGCTGCCTTTGCAGATGCATAGAATGCCTGTCCCTCCCTTTGTCCTCATTGGGATCTTCCGCTTTCACATAGGAGACCCACTGCGGTGACACATTCAACTTATCTGAGAAGACACGTTCGAACTCCAGGCTTTTCATTAAAAGTGCAACTTATCTCACAAACATTCCTTTGAAATTTTTAGACACTTAAATGGTGCCAGGATGAAACCTTATTTCTATTCATTAAGCAATTCATCTTATCATGAATCCATTTTTCTAAGCACAAAAAGAAGAATCACCGTATACTTAGCATTGCGGGCAAGAAATGTAGGAAAAGAAAGTTGCATTACTAGTAGTAACAATAGAACTAGTAGTATAATAATAACAATAGAAAAAATAGAACAATAGAAACCAAAGAATAACAACCAAAACAATAGAAAAAATAATAGCGAACATAGAGCACTCTCCCTGTTGGAGGCGTGGATGATGGAACAGCCCAAAGTCAGTCCAACTATCATTTCATCTCTAAGGAAAAACATGCAGTGTTATTCCCCCCACAGGAAAAAGTCAGATTCACACAAGGCTTTTACTCACATAGCCTCTTACATTCTCATTAAACTTCATTTTGCCTAAAAATGAAGACCATTTCCATTCAACAGAAAGTCAAACCAAACAGAAAATTTCTGAAACAGATGATATAACCAGTAAGGACAGAAAATCATATTCTCATTGCCTCTACTTATATCTAGCCACACCTTAGTTACCAGGTCTCGATTGAAATGTACATTGATTTTACGCTCATTTTATATCTCCTTTATAGATAGCTATGAAAGACTTGACTTACAAATACTTAAGACGTGGTTTTGTCATCAGAAGCACAGAAATGTGTTTAAATTAACAAAAATGATTTCAACATACTTAGAAAAATAAATTGCTGCTTATTATCCAACATGAAAATGTGCTAAAACCCTTGAGGGGATAAAACGAAGCCAGGAGAAAATCTTTCTGACCGGGCTTCTTATCACGTTTATTTATTGCTATTAGTTCACTTTGGTTACACTGTTAATATGCCTCCTTTAAGCAATGATTTATTCATCCCCAGAAAAAAAGCAGAGTGACATATATCACATGAAAAAAAAAAAAAAAACCAAGGGGCTAAAACTTAAACCACAAGTCTACTTTGTCAAGGTCAGATAATGCACTTGGGAATGGGGAATTTGGCAGAATCAGGCTGTAATATTTTAAGGGCTGTCACAAACTTGGTTAAGGTGTGTTCTTCTTAAAAAAGCAGTTTTATTGCATTGCATTTCACTTTTTTCATATTGACTTGTAGTTCTAAGAGACTAGCAAGGTACAAGTGTCATATTATCCGTTTCAAATGGTGGGCGCATATGAATGGATATGTCTTTAAGTGAGACAAATTCATTTGTACATCAATTTATTTTAGATTCTTTAAGTTCATATTTATGCTCAAGTGATAAAACTTTAGCCTCACCATAATCAATACATAGAGGCCTAAAAACACACTGTGATTTTAAAACATCACTGTGATTTAGATGGGACAGATTCACCTTAAAATTTCGACTTGTGCAATCCAGAGCACCCAAGAAGAAATGGGTGCGGAGAATGTAAGGCATCCCGTTAAAAAATTATTCCAGGGGCACCTGGGTAGCTCAGTCGGTAAAGGTTCTCACTTGGGCTCAAGTCATGATCTCGCGGTTTGTGAGTTCGAGCCCCTCATTGGGCCCTGTGCTGACAACTCAGAGGCTAGGGCCTGCTTCGGATTCTGTGTCTCCCTCTCTCTCTGCCCCTCCCCTGCTTGCACCCAGTCTCTCTCTCTCTCTCTCCCTTGAAATAAATAAACATTAAAAAACTAAAAAAAATTTCCAAACAGTTCCTTTTGTGCCAAAGCTTGGGAGGTTCACAAACATTTTCTTTCATGACACTTAATATCTTAGTAATTTTTCCTTTGCATGTCTTAGGCCAAAAAAAAAAAAAAAAAGTACCTAACAGTTCCATTTATTTAGTAGCTAATTCCACGCACTTTATAAGGATTTACATCTTAATTTAGTAGGCTTCTGGGAAAAGATACGCGCAAATTGAAAGAGTGAAATAATATTTTTCGTTCATTCTTAAATAACTAGTTATTTACACATTGGATGTATGCACCTGTTTGGTTCTGCAAGCCCTTAAATCAGATGAAGTACTCACACCCTCTTTTCCTGTGTCACACTGCTTTTCTTCCAGCATTTCCTTTCATCATGCAACCTTAGGAAACACAGCTTAGCAAGTTATGATGGCACCAAAGGGCATGTAACCCCATGTAATGGTGAACCTGATAATGGTTCGCTGGGTGTGTGAGAGCTGTTGAGTACTGCCGTGTTTCCTCTGAAAACTTAAAATCTCATGCACCTCCCCATGAGTTTGCTGACGCTCTTGAGAGAATGCGTTGGTGCATTGTTTGGGGAGTGTGGCTATAGTTGGTAGATCTCATTTTTGTACAGATACACTGCAAATAACTAGTTTTTGTTTTTTTGTTTAAAGCTGTGTCTCGCTACTAAACCCATCATCTTTTCAGCTCACCAACCTTCCTCCTGCCATAGGCACAGAACCCTGGCTGAGCCAAGAGACTAGGAATAAGCAGCAGCTGGTTCCACTCGGCTTTTATTGGACTGAGAAGTGAGAAGTAGCAATTGCATCAAGGCACCGGAGCCCTGAAGCTGGTCTTTCCAGGAAAACTTCTTTTGAGTCGTACTTTTTGACTTAATGTTATTGATTGTACAGGTTCCAGGGAAAGACATCTGATAGAACTTTTCCTAGCAACAGTTTGATCAAAGGAACGGTTTGATTACAAAATAAATACAGCCTTATTGAGTATAGTGAAATAGCAGTGAAGCTTCAGGATAATAGGTAAAAAGATAGTTCCATATGGAAACTTCCTGTAGTCAGTTTACGGTCAAATCAGTGCACAGGAAGATATTCTGCAATGTCCAGCCACGTGTTATTGTCCAGGAACTGTATGTCCTACCAAGATAAAAGGATACAGTACGACCTCACTTAAATGTGGAATCTAAAGTACAAACAAAAACAAAGACAAACAGAAAACCCCAAGCTCATAGATACAGAAAACAAATTGGTGGTTGGGGGATGGGACATGGGTGAAATGGGTTGAAGGGGGTCAAAAAGTGAAAACTTCTAGTTATAAAGTAAATTAGGCATGGAGATGTGATGTACAGCACAGTGATTATAGTTAATATTGCTGTTTTGTGCATTTGAAAGTTTCTAAGAGAGTAAATCTTAACAGTCCTTATCACAGGGGAAAAAATGTCACTGTGTATGGTGACAGATCGTAACTAGACTTATTGGGATGATCATCGTGCAATATACACAAATGTTGAGTTATTATGTTATACATAATGTATATCGATATTTATCTCAGTAAAATCATTTTTAAAAAGTAGCAATGAAACAATATAGAACCATGTTTCAGTACCATGAAACAATATAGAACTCTTTCTGAATATCACAACACTAATTTCACTATCACTCATAATTCTGCGTTTTCTTTTTTTGTTTGTTTGTTTATTTTTGAAGGACAGAGTGCAAGTGGGGAAGGGGCAGAGAAAGACAGAGAGAGTGGCACAGAATCCAAAGCAGGCTCCAGGCTCCGAGCTGTCAGCACACAGCCTGATGCGGGGCTGGAACCCAGCAACCATGAGATCATGACCTGAGCGGAAGTCGGATGCTTAAGTGACTGGGCCACCCAGGCGCCCCAGTAATTCTGCATTTTATATAGTGCTATCCCTGAATATTGGTTTCTAATTACTCTTTCAAAGATTATTAATGTTCCTACATTTTGTTGATGATGATAGCAAATGCAAGTCTTACCCATAATACAAACAAGCATGTGAACAGTAATTCATTTTCTGCTCAGGTAAAATTTACCTTTAAAACCTTGTTGGCATAAGGGTGCCTGGTTGGCTCAGTCAGTTAAGTGTCCAACTCTTGGTTCCTGCTCAGGTCATGATTTCATGGTTCATGAGCTCGAGCCCCATACTAGGCTCTACACTGACAGTGTGGAGCCTGCTTGGGATTCTTTCTCTCTCTTTCTCTCTCTCTCTCTCTCTGCCCCTCCCACGCATACTCTCTCTTCCTATCTTTCCCTGTCTCTGTTTTCTCTCAGAATAAATAAACTAAGAGAAAAAAACTTGTTGACATAAACGTAGGACAACACATCTTCCAGCCATGTCCTCTGGAATCATCAGTCAATAATCACTGCATTCCTAGAAACTGATCTTTTTCAACGTTGGCTACATTCTCGCTGTCCACACACTGAAGAGGATGTCAGTCAAAGGACCTGTTCACCCTGCAGATTGATAATCTCCAAGATTGTCAGCAGATAGACATGCCACCCCAAGCACGTCCTGTCGTGTAGCCTGGAGTGGTCTCCCTGGGTGCCAGCGGGGAGGGGTTGAGGGAGGGGAGGGCATGGGATAACGCTAAGGCAAACAAACATTATAAACCACTTCAGTCAAGGGGCGCGCCTGGGTGGCGCAGTCGGTTGAGCGTCCGACTTCAGCCAGGTCACGATCTCGTCGTCCGTGAGTTCGAGCCCCGCGTCAGGTTCTGGGCTGACAGCTCAGAGCCTGGAGCCTGTTTCCGATTCTGTGTCTCCCTCTCTCTCTGCCCCTGCCCCGTTCATGCTCTGTCTCTCTCTGTCCCAAAAATAAATAAACGTTGAAAAAAAAATTAAAAAAAAAAAAACAAAAAAAACACAAATAAACCACTTCAGTCAAAAGTTGTTTAGGAAAGTGGTATTCTCTCCAGGTTTGTTTTCCAGGAATTTAGCCACTGGGAGCAAGGTACTATTAATCCTTTTGGAGAGGCTGTCTTCCTTTTAGTATTCCTCTCCTTGGACTTTCTTTTTGAGCCTTACCCCTAATACATTGGTTTCCAAGTTAAAAACATATATCACAAAGGTTCCCCTTTTCAATTTATGTCCTTACCTGCCACCTATGAAATCGGTAACAGGATTTTATCATCTGTTGTGCTTCCTGATTGTCTGGGGCTCCACAGTTTTAATGAAAACCGACAGAGGTAACTCATTCTGGAATGAATTTTAACATAACTTTGATCTTCCAAAGCATCACTGTCTTGACATAGATCTGTCACAAAGAAAAAGCAGCAACAGGAGTGGAAAATCATTATTTTTTGCCAGATAAAGATGAGGTTTATACACCATCCTCAATTGTATGTTGTTTTGACAATTATTCTGTTTATTTTGTTGTTTTGCCTGTGTATTTCTGAGTTTTTTTGTTTTTTTTTTTTGTTTTGTTTTTTTTGTTTTTGCGTGGGTGAGGCTCAAATCCTTGACATGAGTCATGCTACAATATGAAGATATTTAGATTAAATGTCAGGCTGCTTGTTTCTAGACCAACTCTCTAGTGTCTGCTCCTTTACTAATCACATTTTATTAAGCTTCAACTCATCTAATACAACAATTATATTACCTGAACTCTAAGCCCCATTATGTATTAAAATTCTAGTTATGGTTTTAAGTTAATAAATAACTGTGACTTAGGCTGATATAACCCAAATTTATGTCATTTGGACCACACCATTCCCTCTTTATATGGGATAGATTTATGGATTAAAGAAGTTTAGTTTGCCCTAGACGATTAGTAAAATATCACTATCATTCACAGTAATACTCTCCCCAAAATAGTGAGAACGGATCTAACATGATTAACAGAAATTGAAGTAACTAGAAAATTCTTAGCTATGTATAGTAGAACTAGATCTGAGTCTATGGAGAAAGGCCTATTACTTCCCTCTCATCTTTAGGTAATAAGAGAATTGCCATTCCTTTATGCTATAAATACAGTTTTAATTAGTGATTTAAAATACCCAATTGAATTTATTCATTGATATTTTAATCATTTTGTAAGGGTAAAACTGTTTCCCTTCCCAATCAGGGTCAGAAACAGGAAGGACATAGAGAGTTGGGGATATTTCTTACTCTTTCCCCAGATATCACCATTGGAGACTGCCAAGGACAAAAGGAGGGGGGCAACAAGGTGTCGAGAGGGTTGTTGGATTATTTGTGGATTTTTAATTTATTATTTTTTAATGTTTATTTATTTTTGAGAGATACACCAAGTACAAGCAGGGGAGGGGCAGAGAGAGAGAGGGAGACACAGAATCTGAAGCAGCCTTGGGTTTTTAATTTAAATTATGTTCCAGTTATTGATGGCTTGTTTACCTTTAGTCTCTAAACTGACTATTTAGTCGCAATTTTGTTGGCTTATTTTAGCATTTTTGCAGTATATATTGGAAGATGACGTCTACCACAGGCCCGGAGCATCCTTGCATGTTCTCAACTGTGCCAGGCTGCAAGCCTTGTCTTCATACAAAGAAGTTTCTGTAACTGGTCACATAGGTAACTAAGAAGACCACAGTGAATACATGTATCTATCTGTTTGCTCTAAAAGGGGAGGAAGCCGGTTTGTTGGTTTGCTACAATGTTTGCTGCGTGCCAAAAGGAAATATCGGGTCACGGGCCCCAGGTTTCTTTCCTGTAAAGCAGATGACTGTGTGTGGGGACAGGTATCCTCTGGCCCTCCATGCATATGGTCCTGTGGGAGGTGGAACTCTAAAGATCCAGGGAAGCATGCTGACGTGTGGAATGCTGCTTTGGTCTCAACTCTGATTCACGAATTCCCTGTCTTTTGTCAGTTTCAGTGACACTGCGGCAAATTGACTTGCTATCCTGCAAGTAGGGAAAAATCTCACGGTTTTTCACAGTTCTTGACAGTGTTTGGCAATGAGAATTCTGGCAGAGACATAACTTTCAGGAAAAGGAGACAGACCTGAGACCCGATGGCTAACTGATGGATTTAAGGGAAGTTCTTGGGAGTTTGTAGTAAGTTTATTGACCGAATTGTATGGTCACATGAACAACAAAAGTTTCTGAGCCACATTGTTGCCTTTAATAAGGAGAAATTAACCAGTTAACAGTGTGTTTCTTTCCTTTTTTTTTTTTTTTTTTTTTTTTTCCTTTTCAGAGAGAGAGACAGAGAGGGAGAGAGAATCTCAAGCTGGCTCCATATTCAGTGCAGAGCCCTCTAGGATCATGACGTGAGCCTAAATCAAGAGCCGGACACTCAGATGACTAAACCACCTTTAAGCCTCTTAACAGTATATTTCTTAAGTATTTAATTGGCTGTGATTAACCACCCCCCCAAGAAAAAGGTTAACAAGGAAAAAGAAGTAACTAATTTTATTAACGCACTACCCAAATATGTGTGTGTGTGTGTGTGTGTGTATTTGAAAACAGAAAGAAACTCTATTCTAGATTATTTCTCATTAATTAAAGTAGCATTTCATACCCATATACTCATTATCAAAATTGTTACCCTAAGAAAAACAGTATCTGATTAAATACTTTCTTATACTAATGGCTAACTAATGAGAGCTAGTTTAAGATTAAAAACCAAAAATACTAGGAATTTGTTATTTATGAATTTGTGATTTAGATCAATCATATAAATTAATTTCAGTCTCTGTATTTTTCATCAGAGAGAAAAATATATGAATAACACCATATATTAATAACAGGATTACTGTAGCATGTAATAAAAGATAAAATTCTGTTCTTCACAAAGTGCCCATTAGACAAGTATCATAACTTTTCATTAAACACTGCAAGGGAGAATGTATACTAGAATAGATTAAGACAATGTGCTGGAGTAAAGACCTGAGTAGGATTTGGGATTTCCCTAGCACAGACTTCATTCTTAATGAGTGGTTACTTTGTATCCAGTATTATTCTAAATGTTTCACATTCATTACTTACTGCAATGATGCTATGGTTAAAGTTCACTAATAACTACATTGCACAAAGAAAGAAAATAAGAAATAGAGTTCCAGCTCTGGTTCTAGAGTCAGGTTTTTTTATTATTATTTTTTTAAATTTACATCCAAGTTAGCATATAGTGCAACAATGATTTCAGGAGTAGGTTCCTTAGTGCCCCTTACCCATTTAGCCCATCCCCCCTCACACAACCTGTCCAGTAACCCTCAGTTTGTTCTCCATATTTATGAGTCTCTTCTGTTTTGTGCCCCTCCCTGTTTTTATATTATTTTTGCTTCCCTTCTCTTACATTCATCTGTTTTGTATCTTAAATTCCACATATGAGTGAAGTCATATGATATTTGTCTTTCTCTGACTAATTTCACTTAGCATAATACCCTCCAGTTCCATCCACGTAGTTGCAAATGGCAAGATTTCATTCTGTTTGATTGCCGAGTAATATTCCATTGTATATATATACCACATCTTCTTTACCCATTCATCCATCGATGGACATTTGGGCTCTGTCCATAATGTGGCTATTGTTGATAATGCTGCTATAAACATTGGGGTGCATGTGTCCCTTAAAAACAGCACACCTGTATCCCATTGATAAATGCCTAGTAGCGCAATTTCTAGGTCGTATGGTAGTTCTATTTTTAATTTTTTGAGGAACCTCCATACTGTTTTCCAGAGTGACTGCACCAGCTTGCATTCCCATCAACAATACAAAAGAGATCCTCTTTCTCCACATTCTCACCAACATCTGTTGTTGCCTGAGCTGTTAATTTTAGCCATTCTCACAGACGTGAGGTGGTATCTCCTTGTGGTTTTGATTTGTATTTCCCTGATGATGGGTGATGTTGAGCATTTTTGCAAGTATTGGTTGGCCATCTGGATGTCTTCTTTGGAGAAGTGTCTATTTATGTCTTTTGCCCATTTCTTCACAGGATTATTTGTTTTTTGGGTGTTGAGTTTGATAAGTTCTTTATAGATTTTGGATACTAACCCTTTATCTGATATGTCATTTGCAAATATCTTCTCCCATTCTGTCGGTTGCCTTTTAGCTTTGTTGTATCCTTCATTGTGCAGAAGCTTTTTATTTTGATGAGGTCCCAATAGTTGCCCTCGCTCTCTCTCTCTCTCTCTCTCTCTCTCTCTCAGGAAACTTTTTGTTTCCCTTGTCTCTGGAGATGTGTTGAATAAGAAGTTGCTGCGACCAAGGTCAAAGAGGTTGTTGCCTGCCTCCTCCTCAAGGATTGTGATGGCTTCCTGTCTTACATTAAGTCTTTCATCCATTTTGAGTTTATTTTTGTGTATGGTGTAAGAAAGTGGTCCAGGTTCATTTTTCTTTATGTCGCTGTCCAGTTTTCCCAGCACCACTTGCTGAAGAGACTGTCTTTATTCTATTGTATATTCTTTCCTGCTTTGTCAAAGATTAGTTGGCCATATGTTTGTGGATCCATTTCTGGGTTCTCTATTCTGTTCCATTGATCTGAGTGTCTGTTTTTGTGCCAGTACCATACTGTCTTGATGATTACAGCTTTGTCATACAGCTTGAAGTCTGGTAGAGTCCGGTTTTTAGCTGCAATGCTAAGTCAGGTAACCTTGCTTTTTCTAGGTCTAAGTTTTCTCATTATGTGACAATATGGACCAGTTAACATTGAAGATGGCTCAGGAATAAGAATTTTTGCATCATCAGAGGAGAAATCACATTTATACGATTAAATTTAATTAGGAATATAATTAACTTTCTGACTACAAGCTTTATGTTCCTGAAATTTCATAACTGCTGACAGACTATTCTTTTTTAAAGTTTTTGTTTTAATTCCAATTAGTTAACATACAGTGTTATATTAGTTACAGGAGTACAAAACAATTCCATACATCACCCAGTGCTCATCATGACAAGTGCACTACTTAATATCCATCATCTATGTCACCCATCCACTGCCTTCTCCCTCCTGGTAACCATCAGTTTGTTCTCTGTAATTAAGAATCTTTTTCTTGGTTTCTCTTTCTGTCTCTCTCTCTCTCTCTCTCTCTCTCTCTCGCTCTCTCTCTCTCTCCCTTCCTCTTTCTTTCTCTCTCTCTTTGCTCATTTGTTTTGTTTCTTATACACTTAAATCTTACCACGTTAGAGTAGACAGAGTCTGTGTGATCACATTTTATAAATATGATCTCATAAGATTCACTATTAATAATTCAAATATTAATGACTTGGGAAGTATTAAGCACAAAAAAATTAATGTTTTCCAAGTGAGACCCTTTCCTATACATTTTCTTAAAGATGGCATCTTTGCTAAAATCTTTTCAGAACAAAGACTATTCTAGATTGTAGTATCTATCTTCTTTAAACAAAATTTAAATACTCCTCTCTCCAAATTCCTCACTTTAAATGTATATTAACAAAACCTATTTATTATTATGTTTTGGAGTAAAAGCAAAGGCTCACATCTCAGATCTTAAACTAAGATATAAACTACAGAATATTGTTTGGCCAACAGTCAAATACTACAGCATTTAACCCTTAACCTTTCCCTTTTCTAAGACATTTTCTCTTTTTATCAGAATATTAATCTCTCCACGTTAGCTACTTCTGCCTTCTCGGCATAGTTAACCTTAATTCATGGTGATCTTGTCAAAATACTTCTATTTCACCTTTTTAGAGCAATTCCAGCTGTTTCTTTTTGTCACGGAGTTTTGTTTTTACTGAAAAAGCGTGCAAATTAGACTAAATAAGAGAAGTGTCCGAGTTTATTCTTTTCTTGTAGATAAAATGTTTGCATTGTGAAAAAGATTTTATTTTAATTCTACCTTTAAAGGATAAATAATCCAGTTTTTCTTAGCCTAATTACAATACATTGCTTAATATATTTAAGACCAAATGCCTTAAGTATTGCCTGAACTTGGTATCTCCCTAATGGGACAAAGACAACTGCTAAAAACTTTACCCAACAAAAATTTATATAAATTCGTCCCACATTTCTTATATTTTTCAAATACGCATCTCAAAATTGGTAGTATAGATGAGCCAAAGATCCACAGGACTTTCAGCCAAAGTATGATAATTTTTCCCAAAGTGTTAGGGTATATTGAATGAATACTTGGTAAATATTGCTTTCATTTTTTTAACCAGGTTATTACCCATTTATAACAAGAAAGTGGACTATACAAATAGCACAGTTTGGCAAGTGATTGTTCATATTCTAGGTTAGTTCCAAAGTAGCCTTGTTTCCTTGTTGTTCTTGTTGTTGTTGTTGTTTGTCTTTTTTCGGTATGAAGAATTTATATATATATATTTAATTTTTATTTAAATTCTAGTTAGTTAACATACAGTGTAATATAGGTGTCAGGACTAGAATTCAGTGATTTATCACTTACATATAACACCCAGTGTTCATCACAACAAATACCCTCCTTACTAACCATCACCCATCTAGCCCATCTCCCACCTGCTTCCCTCCATCAACCCTCAGTTTGTTGTCTATTGTTAAGAGTCTCTTATAATTTGTTTCCCTCTCTCTTTTACTTCCCCCCTTCCGACATGTTCACCTGTGTGACTGCTTAAGTTCCAAATGAGTGAAATGATATGGTATTTGTCTTTCTCTGACTGACGTATTTTTCTTAGCATAATACACTCTAGCCATGTGCACGCTGTTGCAAATGGCAAGATTTCATTCTTTTTGATGGTTGAGTAATATTCCATTGTGTATACAAACTACATTTTCTTTACCCACTCATCAGTCTGTAGACACTTGGCCTCTTTCAATAGTTTGAATATTATTGATAATGCTGCCTTATTTCTTTGTCTATTATTTACTCGTTTGTGTAGTATATCCTTATTATAACCACTTCAAATGAGAAAATATATTGACTATGTATTTCAAGAATTTTGCTTAGCAACCTCAGAAGTTCTGCAAAAGTGAAGCAGTAAAGTCCTTAATTATCTTTTCTTGTATTTTTCTTCCTAAATTTTATGTGTCTTTTCTGCCACGAGTCTTTCTTACCTCTTATCTAGATTATGACAACACTCTCTTGCCTGGTCTACCAGCCCACAACCTGTCTAACCCCTACTTCCTGCCTCTTGCACCATATAAACATCATTGACAAATCATCTTTTTGAAGCATAGTTTTGATTACATTATTTGGAATCAGATTTTTTTTATTATAATTTACATGAAATGGTATGGCCACATTTTAATTCTGCATTATGATGCTATGACAATTGTATAACCTTTAAACTATCACCAAACACAAGATACTAAAAATTTCTATCACTCCAGAAAGTTCTTTCATGTCCCTATTCATTCAGTTCCGTCCCCAAACTCTGACCCCAGACAACAACGAAGCTAATTTGTATCACAATAACTTATTTTTGCTTCTCCTAGGAGCTTATTTAAAAAAAAAATTACACAGGAAGCATGTGTGATTTCTTTCACCAGCCATGCTTGTTACAGCTATATCTGAAATTTGTTCTTGTTATCTGATGAGTAATACTCTATTGTATGCCCTTACCAGTTTGTTTTTCCACTCACATGTTTATGAATATTTGGGACTTTTCAAGCCAGCAGGGATGCAAATAAAGCAGCTATCAACATTGGTATATGTCATTGATGAACATCAGTTTTCATTTCTCTTGGGAAAATATAAACTATGAAATGTTAACAAGGAACATCAAAATATTTTTCAAAATCACTCTTATAATATATGAGCATTCAAATAGCTGATGTATGAGTCGACATTTGATATTGTAAGTATTTTTAATTTTGTCATTTTGGTGAGTGTGAAGTATCTCATTGTGGTTTTAATTTAAGCTCTTAAGTTGAACATCTCTTAATAATCTTATTAGATGCCTTTATATCTTATGTTCTGAGTACCTGTGTTAGATGTTTGCCCATTTAGAAAAATGTTTATTTTTTTAAGTATTAATTTAGATAAGTCCATATATGTCTTAGATAGAAACCTTTGTCAGATATGTGTTTGGAACATGCTTATCCTCCAATGTGAGCCTTTTTCCAAAGCAGAAACTTTTACTTGTTATGAAGTCCAATTTATCAGTTATTCCTTTTTGTGGCTAATGTTTTTTGTGTCATCTCCAAGAAATTTTTGCCTACTTCAAGTCTGTGAAGATTTTTCTCAATGTTTTCTAGATTTAGAGCATTAACTTTTATGTTGATGAATAATATTAATTTTGAATTTTTAGAAATAATATAGAGAGGTCAATGGTCACATTTTACGTACAGCTATCCATTAATTAATTGAATTCATTGAAAAGAATATCTTTTCTCCATTGAATAATCTTGACACCTTTGCTGGAAATTAGTTGACCATATCTGTATGAATCTATTTCTAGGCTCTATTATGTTTCATTTACGTATCTATCCTTATGGCATAGTTCACTCTCTGCTTCACTGTAGCTCTATCGTGGGTCTCAAAAGATGTTTGTGTAAGTCACTGCATTTATTTTTCTTTTTCACTATTGTTTGGAATTTCTAGGTTCTTTATTTTATCACATAAATTTTAGATCAGCTTATCAACGTCTACAAAAAAAAAAAAAAAAAAAAAGCCTGCTTGTGATTTTAATTGGGAGTGTATTGAATCTACAGATCAATGCGGGGAAATCTGATGCTTTAACAATTTTTCAAGTTCATGAGCTTGTATACCCGACTATTTATTTAGTGTTTCTAAATTCCTCCTAAGAATATTTTGTGTTTTCAAAGTACACATTTTATAGGCCCTTAAAAAATTATTCTTCAGACGTTTGACTTGAGTATCATTATAGTTTGTTATCATTATTTTCCCAATTGCTAATTTCCAGTCCACATAACTATATTTATTTTTCATAAAGTTAAATACACTGATTAGTCGCTTTGGAAGTAAAATGTATTCTTAAATTACCAGAGTTTACTTCGAGTAAATCTTTGTGACTTCCTACTTCACCTTTCCCTGTTAAATATTATTACATTATGTAATTCCATTTACTTAGCTGTCAGTGTTTTTACTGTTGTAATAACTTTTATTTTTATCTAATTCATAAACCCTTATTTACAATGTTATGATTCTAGGTTTATAAAGTAATTTATCTGTTATGAAGTTTTCCTAAAAATTAAACGCAGTTTTTATATGTATCCAATTATTTACAATTTCTTGTGTTTCCATTCTTTCCTTCAACTATGGATATACCAATACATCTGACTCTATCCAATCCATCCATGAAGGAAGTATCATTTCCCTTCATCCTGAAACGGAACATCCTCTCCCTTCTCCCATGGTGCCATCTGCTAGTGTCACAACCTCTCAACATCTGTGTATCTGAAAAAGGTCTTTTTTTATACTCTTTTTAGAAGCATGATTTTAGTGGATTTAGAATTCATATTTGACTGATATTTTTATTTTATCAGCACAATAGTGAAAAAAATTTAAAGCCTATGTGTAGAAATTTCATTGTTGGTTCGGTGCCTCAACAATATTGAAGATTCAAGCTTCATCTGTAACGCAGCTTTGCAGTTCTTAGCGTATCATTTCACAGCTCTGTGGGGCCAATATGGCTGTTATAGTGGCAAAGAAAATATGTCTTTAATGGATGAAGTAGGTGGGAATGGTGTTCTAGTTGTATTTTTCTATTTTCATCTGTGATATAATGAACTTTTTCCAGAAGCTTTTCCACCAGACTTCCACTTAAATTCACAGCCTAGAGCAGAGCTTTGTACTCAGAACTGTAATGTGAGGCTGGAAAAGTTGGTATTTGGCTTTCCATTCTCTGTAGGGTGATGCAATGAAGGAGAACATTTTCAGTATGGATTGGGGGTCATCCATCAGTAAGATTTGCTTCGCTATGAAAAGAAACTCAGAAATAGTATCATGTGGAGATTGGAATCCCAGCAAAAAAGAGAAGATGCATTTATAATGCTAGAGGGTAGAGAGAAATAAAGAGGAAGAAGAGATATTTGAAAAGTCAGTGCCTCAGAATTTTCCAAAATTATGAAAGATGTCATTATCAATTATATACCCAAGAGGTTTCTCAAGCAGGACAAATAACAATAAACAAACTAACAAATAAAAACCGGATCAGACATTTCATGCTCAAGTTCATGAAAACCCAATGGCAAAGAGCAAATCCCGAAGTCAATCAGGGAATAAAAGATCCACGGGGAAACAGACTTAAGATTGGAGAACCCTTCTCACCAGGGACTATGCAAACTGGAAGATAATGTGATAACATTTGTATGGCCATCTGCAAAAAGCAAAATCGTAAGGGAAGACAACTAATGAATGGTTTGCCAAAGATTGGGGAGGTTCAACTGTGTTTAAGTACAAAGCAGTAGAGAGAGAATTTCGGGTTGATGGAAATTTCCTATATCTTGATTGGGGTAATGGTTACACAGGTAGATATGTATGTAAAGCTCATAGTATTTTTCTCCAAGAAAGTTGAATTTTACTGTACATGAATCATATCTCAATAAATTGCCTATTAAAGGTAGAACACAGTTTAAGTTTTCCAATAAACATGGTGGAGTGACTGCAGATATTACAGCTTCCCCCTAGGATATAAATACAATAACAGTAAACAAACATTCTATCTAGAATATAAACTTACTATGTGGAGAAGAGGAAATGGAGGGGGAACATCAGAGTACGTGTCAGAAAAAATTGGTCAGGGACCAGCTGAGGAGGAGGGTACTCAAAGTCCACCCTCCAGCTCAACAAAAACCCTTAGTTTGTCCTTCAGGACTGAGGTAACAACAGTTCCCATCAAGTGCTAGGATGAGGCAAGGGTTTAGCCACAAGGCACCTGTTGAATAATGGCAATTAGAAAGCATAAAGAGGCTTTCATGTACCTCACCCCACCTAAGTCAAATGTGTTGGCAAGTGTGGAGGCAGATTCACAATCAGGGAAATTACTCTGTGGTGACAGAGGACAGGGAGGTAGTTAAATGTGAGTAATATTGACAGAATGCAAGAGCAATGCATTGGGGTCACCCATCAGGGAGATTTTCTTCTCTAGGAAAAGAAACTCAAAAATAGTATCATATGGAGGTTGGAATCCCAGAAAACAGAGAAAATGCAATTATAATGCTAGAGGGTGGATAGAAATAAGGAGGTGCTGTAATCTTCTATCTCCCAATTTGGAGGATGGTGACATGGATGTAAGCACAGGTAAAAAATACATTAAGATGCACGTATAAGAGTAATGTACTTCACTAAATGCAAATTATATATCATTTTGAAAAATAAAAGTAGGAATTATAAACAAAATATTCACAGATGTGAGATATTATGTTTTAATTCCCACAGGTGACCACCTAAACTGGTGCCTCATATATTAGAGATGCTCAATAAACATTTATCAAATGTCAACAAAAAGATAAAGTACAGTGTTAGGGAAATATATTTCATTACATAAAGACTCCCAATGTCATGCATTACAAATTTTATTATTTAGCATGCATACACATTAAACTATATTTGTAACTGAATTCTGAAGTCTATTTTTAAAAATTTTTTCTAAGCCTGTGTCCAAGATGATGGTAAAGCTCTGATGAAAATAATATCATCTCACATTTCAGTGTTTTTAATGTAAGATGAAGCTATTGAGAGAATTATCTCCAAACATAGGATGCTTACAAATATTCTCATAATTAGGAATGACAGTTGAGTAATGTGATTTAAAATCTCTTAAACTTTCTGACCTTCGATCCTCTTTCCATATATTTACTGTTTCATGGTGGTAGAGCATAAATAATTTTAAAATGCTGTTGCGACCGCTATGTCATTCTTCTCACACTATTAAAGTTTTGTTTTAGGCTAATGGTATTCAACAAATATATCGCCAAATGCAGAAATCTTCTGATATCTATTGATGCCTGCCTTAAATATATTGCCCTCCAGCATTTCCTGCAAGATTCACTGCTGCTTCACCATCTTGGGTAAGTGATGTTGATCGTATACCTGAAATATACATGTATTTCTTACAAGAAGCCATAAAACACTATTGTCAAACAACTTGTTTTTGAACAAGATCTCATGGAGATTAAATGTGAAATTTCTACAAACTCTATAAAACCAATGATTTATATATGTATTTAACTACATCTATATACCCTGATATACAGGGCTTTGAAATAATTAATTTATATTTTGGAAAAGAAATCTGTTGGACTATTGTAGCAGTTAAATTTAGAAGGGTATTGATGCACTGAAATTTATTTGGAATGTAAACTTTTGCTTTCATAAAACCAATAAAAGGTTAGTTTTTAGAAGAATATGAAAACAATAAAAAAAGAATGTTGCTTTTACATTGAGTCATTTTATAGAGCAACGTGCATGCAATACAGCATCGTACCCTACAGTCTTGACCACTAACTTGAAACACAAAATTTAAAATGAAAAACATAGGGAAGATCTTTGTTGTGAGACCTGAAATCATAAAACTCCTATAAGAGAGCATAGACACTAATCTCTTTGACATTGGCTTTAAAAACATTTTTCTAGATATGTCTCCCTGGGCAAGGGAAACAAACGCAAAATAAACTGTTGAGATTACACCACCATGAAAAGCTTTTGCACAGTGAACGAAATCATTAACAAAGAAAAAAGGCAAACTACTGAATGGGAGAAGGTATTTGCAAATTATATATCTAATAAGGGGTTAATATCCTAAATATATATAAAGAACTTATGTTCTTATGTTCACCAGAAAGACAAATAATCCAATCAAAATGGGCAGAGAAACTGAATAGACATTTTTTCCCCAAAGAAACATAGAGATGGCCAACAGTCGTGAAAAGATGCTCCACATCACTAATCATCAGGAAAAGGCAAATCAAAACCTCAAAGAGATATTATCATATACCTGTCAGAATGGCTAGAAAATAACAGACAAGAAATAACAACTGTGGATGAGGATGTTGAGAAAAAGAAGCCTGCTGTACTGTTGGTGGGAATGTAAACCAGCACAGCCACTGTGGAAAAAAGTATGAAGATTCCTTACATAATTAAAAATAGAAATACCAAATGAACCAATAATCCCACTGCTGGGCATTTGCCTAAGGATAACTAAAATACTAATTTGACCAGATGGCCAACCGACACATGAAAAAATGCTCAACATCACTCATCGTCAGGGAAATACAAATCAAAACCACACTCAGGTATCACCTCACGCCAGTCAGAGTGGCCAAAATGAACAAATCAGGAGACTATAGATGCTGGAGAGGATGTGGAGAAACGGGAACCCTCTTGCACTGTTGGTGGGAATGCAAATTGGTGCAGCCGCTCTGGAAAGCAGTGTGGAGGTTCCTCAGAAAATTAAAAATAGACCTACCCTATGACCCAGCAATAGCACTGCTAGGAATTTATCCAAGGGACACAGGAGTACTGATGCATAGGGGCACTTCTACCCCAATGTTCATAGCAGCACTCTCAACAATAGCCAAATTATGGAAAGAGCCTAAATGTCCATCAACTGATGAATGGATAAAGAAATTGTGGTTTATATACACTATGGAATACTACGTGGCAATGAGAAAAAATGAAATATGGCCTTTTGTAGCAACGTGGATGGAACTGGAGAGTGTGATGCTAAGTGAAATAAGCCATACAGAGAAAGACAGATACCATATGGTTTCACTCTTATGTGGATCCTGAGAAACTTAACAGGAACCCATGGGGGAGGGGAAGGAAAAAAAAAAAAAAGAGGTTAGAGTGGGAGAGAGCCAAAGCATAAGAGACTGTTGAGAACTGAGAACAAACTAAGGGTTGATGGGGGGTGGGAGGGAGGAGAGGGTGGGTGATGGGTACTGAGGAGGGCACCTTTTGGGATGAGCACTGGGTGTTGTATGGAAACCAATTTGACAATAAATTTCATATATAAATAAAAAAAATAAATAAATAAATAAATAAAAACAAAACCACAATAAGATACTACATTACACCTGTCAGAATGGCTAACATTAACAACCCAGGCAACAACAGATGTTGGCGAGGATGCAGAGAAAGAGGATCTCTTTTGCATCATTGGTGGGAATGCAAGCTGGTGCAGCCGCTCCAGAAAACACTATGGAGGTTCCTCAAAAAATTAAAAATAGAACTACCCTACGACCCAGAAATTGCACTACTAGGTATTTATCCAAGGGATACAGGTGTGCTGTTTCAAAGGGGCACATGCACCCCCATGTTTATAGCAGCACTATCAACAATAGCCAAAGTATGGAAATAGCTTAAACGTCCATTGATGGATGAATGGGTAAAGAAGATGTGGTACATATATACAATGGAGTACTACTTGGCAATCGAAAATAATGAAATCTTGCCATTTGCAACTACGTGGAACTGGAGGGTATTATGCTAAGTGAAATGAGTCAGTCAGAGAAAGAAAAATCATATGACTTCATTCATATGAGGACTTTAAGAGACAAAACAGATGAACATAAGGGAAGGGAAACAAAAATAATATAAAAACAGGGAGGGGGACAAAACAGAAGAGACTCATAAATATGGAGAACAAACTGAGGGTTACTGGAGGGGTTTTGGCGGGGGGAATGGGCTAAATGGGTAAGGGGCATTAAGGAATCTACTCCTGAAATCATTGTTTCACTATATGCTAATTTGGATGTAAATTTTACAAACTAAAAATAAAATTCAAAAAATTTAAAACATACTCATTTGAAAAGATATATGCATTCCTATGTTTATAGCAGCATTATTTATAATAACACAGATATGGAAGCAACCCAAGTGTCCATCATAGATGAGTGGATAAATAAGATGTGGTAAGTATATATTTATATATATACATATTTGTATAACATATAAACATACAAACACACATACATATGTATGTATAGATACATATACATATACACACATACATAAAATGGAATATTACTGAACTATAAAAAAAGATGAGGTCTTGCCATTTGCAACAACATAGATGGACCGAAAAGGTATTATGCAAAGTGAAATAAGTCAAAGGCAAATGCATGGGATTTCACTTATATGTGGAATCTAACAAAACAAAACAAACAAAAAAAGAAACAAAGAAACCGTAAAACAGACTACTAAATACAGGGAACAAACTGGTGGCTGCCAGAGGGGAGGTTGGTGGGTGGGTGAGAGAAATAGATAAAGGGAATTAGGAGGTATAAACGTCCAGTTATAAAATAAATAAGTTACAAGGATGAAAAGTACAGCAAAGGCAATACAGTCAATAATATTGTAATAACGCTGTATGGTGACAGATGGTGACTATACCTATCATGGCGAGCACTAAGTAATGAACAGAGTTGTTGAATCAATGTCAGATACCTGAAATTAATATAACATTGTATGTTAATTATACTTTAATAAAAATAATAAAGAACAGACTACTGCAATTAATTGTCCACAAAAAATCAATACACAAACAAAAAATTACTTTTATTTTAAAAACTGATAAAGGGGCCATAATCAATCTGTATGAAATCATTTTCTATTTTTCTTCTTATTCTCTGACTTTTACCCATTCTATATGAGTGTCAAGATCTTTGAAGAATAAAGTATTCTAAGTCAAATGGGTTAAAATAATACAATCTATCAGTGTCACACAAGGCTTATTATTTTTAAAAATAATACAACTATACTTTATAATTTGTGGTTTTAACAGGATTCAGGCAAGTCTGTATTTTCTTCCGTTCTTCTTGGAATTTACTCAAAATTTCTAAAGAGAATGAGAAATAAAAATGCAAATTCTACCTTCGAGAAACCTTATGGAAACCTTGTGTCGCAAGTGAACAGGATGGGATCCCAAATGTAGCAATGGTCAAAGAGGAGCATAGGAAGACACAGCAAGCCCCTTCCAGGATACACCGAGCGGTAGGTAACACTTCTCCAAAAAAAGAGACAAGCAAAAGTGCCAACCAACAAGTCCCTGTTTGCAGTAATGGCAGGTTGGTCCCTGGGATGACAGTGGGAGATTCCTTGAGCTTGGTTCGGCTTTGAATCATAAAGATGAGCAATATTTTGCATAAACCAACTTACCAGTGAGGCAGCATAGTGGACAGTGGTTGAACTGGAAGCAATATACTCAGTTGCCTGAGAGCAGTAACAGATAAAAGAACTTACTTGCCCATAAAATCCTGTCCTAAAGCTCATTCACATGACCTTGGTAAAAACCTGCCAATGGTCAAAGACAGTACCACAGTGGAGTCCCTCGGAGAGAAAGTACGGCTCAGTGACATTCTACATAACACAACTATCATAAAAGCAACAGACACACTTTTGCAGTAACTCAGGGGATATACCTCATATACTGCTTATGAGCTTTTGTAGAACTCACTACTTGAGGCTGAATTTCACAGAATTTTGAAATAACAATGAATATATGACAAGAAGAATGCACGACTATAAGTAAATTAAATATGGAGTTTGGGTTTACAAATTACCATATGAATGTCATATACCCTAAGACCTTGGAAAAGACATAAGTAAAAAGAGCTGTTACAGAAAAGAGAAATTGCATAAAGTTATTTCTCCCTTTTTTTACATGTGTAAAAATTATTTAAGTCTAACAAAATAATAGATGTATGGGTAATTTAATTATTGGTAAGTAAATTAGCTTTTTCCATGTAAAGAATTTATTTATATGGTAAAACAGTAAAATATATGAAATGTTATGTACAGTAAATCAAGACTAAAAGGTAAATAATTATGTAAAAAGGAAATACTAAGTGGTACATTGCCATTGATATATAGGAAATTATAAGTTTTGTGAGAGAGTTCTTTGTTCAACTGTGTCAAATAAATTTGTAAATCTGGATAAAATAGATGACTTTCATGAAAATATAAGTGATCAAAAATGACCCAGAAGGTATAGAAAGTCTAAACTGAAAAAAAAATGGCCATAATTAATAAATTATATTTTCTAAGAGATTCTCCACTCCAAGAAAGCACCAGGCCTAGATTTTTCCACAGGAGTATCTTACAGAAATTACAAGTGACAGATTAGTTCTATGACAGTTAGCATTTTCCTTGAAGTTCAGCACTGTGACATCAGTAAAAGGAATCGATGTATTGACTAAAAAGAAGTAACATATGTTGCTATCCAATTAGATTCATTGAACTTATGCAGCCATCCTGACAGAAATAATTTAACCAATATCCATTACTCTAGATACTAACCGCTGCAAACTGATACATTTTCATGATTCAATATTTTAACATTAACACACAAAGGACAATTAATTCATTGGAATTGATTTACTCACAGTGCTGTCCAAAGCAATGGTGGGTGGGTCGGGGAATGTAAGAAATAAAAATGTAATTTTAATTCTTGTACAAGCTTGGGCCATACAGAGCCTTGTGCCTTTTCTCATAAATACATCACTGAAAATTACAGTTCAAACCGTAAGTAGTGTCTGGGTCAGGTTTGTTTTTCATTATCAAACAAAAGATGATCTTTAAGTAATTATCTTTTAAGTATATTATAATAATTAAATTGGGTATAACTTTTACCATTTTTATACAATGTACTGTAGTTTTCTCAGATTATAGGCGCCTCCAATTTGTTTTATTAGAATCAGGATGTGACTTCACGCAGACAATGAAATCTCTGGCCAAATGACAAAAACCAAGCAAACAGCATTTTATTACTTTTTGTCCATGTGGAGCCAAATAACCATTTAAAATATCTTGTTAAAAATATTCAATTTATATTAATATGAAATCAATGAGGAAATGTCAAAATTGTTTATTTTAAAATCTCCACTTTACCAATAACCAATCTCAAATCAGCGTTAAAAAAAAAAAAAACACAACTTGCTGGAAAATTGGATTTGTCCCTATGGAATGTTTGTTACACTGGTAAATACTTTCTTACGTATCACAATAGCATCTCACTCCATTTAGAAATGAAATGGTGAGTCTTCAAGTCAGTTAATAAATTGTATTTTTCTTTAAAAATGCGACTCAGGGTGCCTGGCTGGCTCAGTTGGAAGAGTGTGCTGATCTTGATCTCAGGGTCATGAGTTTGAGTCCCATGTGGGGTGTGGGTATTACTTAAATAAGTATTATTACGTGACTTAAAAAAAAAGAAAAAAATATATAATAAATTAATAAGTAAATGAATAAATAAATAAAATGGCTAAATTTTAAAGGTAAAAAAAATCCCAAAGAGTGTATGTAGAGTAACTTTGACTTCATCCTGACATGACTGTTACAATATACTTAATCACATAAATAATAATATGATGAACATTGAGGCTATCCATGGAAAAAAATGTCACTATTACTAAGGATGGGAGCAGAAATAAATTACTATTTCGGATTCACAAATGGAGAAATTGAAGTTCATATAGAACCCCACTCAGAAAAGAGCCAATAGCCGAACTACATCTTTATAAACCCCAAACTCCCAAGCCACTCACATTCTCTGAAATCACACTTCTACCTTTATGTTTTGGAAGTATATTTGTTATGGGTCTCTTTCACCACAAAGTTGGCCAAGTGGGAAACTCCCTTAAAATTGTGGGGTTTTGCATGCAGATTATCTTGACAAAGGTATGTGGGAAGAAGAAAAATGAGTTCATAATTCTCAAACGTTTTTGGCTTAGGGAGAGAAGCTCACATTCATCATTGCATATATGACAAAATCTTTCCTGTTTATGAAAAAGAAGGAACATATACAAAAGACTTCAAGCTTCAGTTATGTTTAAAAATAGAGAATGGTATTTCCTTCTCAGTACAATCCCTAATCACATTTATTCTCCAATTTTAGTAGACATTTTGATATTTATGATAGCGATATCTAAAAATTATATTACTGTGTTGTTATTCAGTACTATAGCTCCAATTCATCTTTTTCCTTTAGTATATTTAGTTCTTACTCTTATCATTGTGCAAGTATATTTGCTAGTTTGAATGATTCTAGGCATATTATAATTACTGTATAATAAAATGATTATTTTAATTTTGTGACAGATATTGATTGGAAATGGCAACTCAGACGCTGGGTTAATATCTGAGATACAATGATGATTTAGACACGGTTCCTGATCTCAGGGAGCTTACTTTAATGAGAGAAATGGTAATGTAAACAAATAAAAACAATCTCTTTGCATATCTTCCTTTCTTATGCATGAAATCACTTGGGCTCTGCAGTTTTAAACACTAAAAACATCACCTGTGAATATGTTGTTATTAATAACAGGTGTGCCAAGTTTATCATTTTTTAAGTTTATTTATTTTGAAAGAAAGAGCTCAGCAAATAGGCTCCGAGTTGTCAACACAGAGCCCCATTGTGGGGCTTGATTTCAGGAACCGTGAGATCAGGACCTGAGCCGAAATTGAGGATCCAATGCTTAACCAACTGAGCCACCAAGGTGCCCCTCCACCAATTTATCTTTTTGTAAAAAGTAAACACAATAACAATTCCAAATTATTTAAGTGTATTAAATTGTGCTATAAAAATACAAGGGAAAGAACAATTCACTTGGCCTGGAGAGAGAGATATTTTCACACAATTGACCAATATTAGTTTCTGTCAGTTTATCTTTTTTTTTTTCTTTTTCAATATCCTCTACTTCTTAAACATACACCTAGTTAAATGAAATGCCATTATTTTGGCCTTTCTTATCTAAAAAATGAAATACTCTAATTTTTACTTATAACACATACCAAGCAGTTTGGCTGTAATTAATTGAGATTTTACTATTATTGATGTGTTCCTAGAATGGCAACAAAATGTGTCTATGTATGGAAATAAATGAACATGAAATGCAATGGATTATTTATATTTGGCATAAATAATCCAGGAGGTCTGAGCCGCTGTGGTATAAGCTAAAATGTCAGTGGAGATAACTAAAGAGACCAAGGAAGAGTTTTGCCTCTGGATGTTGTGTTTTTAAATTTTCCAGTATCGTAATTCCTATTTGCCTTATTTCCCTTAAGTATCGTAATTTTAAGTAACGAAAGTGCTTTTGCTTGTAATTTTTAACTCTCCTTTTGCTTGATATTTCAAATATAGCATCTTTGTGATCCAAAATGTAAAACCTAGTTGAAAAGTAATTGCCACCATTTAATTTAGAGAAAACCCAGATAAGTCATTTTATGAGCTGGAACCGACCCCCCGTGGTGGTTAGCAAGTTGGTGAGCAAAGCGTGTTGTACATGTGTTGAATGAATGAGTGTCCGCTTGGCATACATAATTCTCTGGCCATGTTATTTATGCACCATGTGGTAACATGAAACAGATTTTCAAAATGAAAAGGGAGATGAGTTATGGTGCTGTCTTCAGTTGAAATTTTAGCCTAAAACCTAATGAATTCAGGTACGTTGTGGTTAGACCAAGCCTAATCAAAATTAACTAAAAGGACTATAGATTGCAAAACCTGGCTTCACTGGTCAACAATTTTCATTATTTTTTTGTTTTCTTATATGTGCAACTATATAACTTTGGCTTCACAATCTCAATACAGATGAATAGGTTTTTGGTAACAACAGGTGTGCTCCATCTACAATTTCTCTTTGCATAAAAATTTGAAACTGGTTACAATTCAAAAGTATTTAAATGCATTACATTTTCAACAAGTGTCTAAATATAGAAACCTCAATTAAGGGCCCAAGAAACAATTCAGTATGGGTACTGAGCAGCATCTGGAACTTAATGGAAAGAGGAAATTTGTCACCAAGACAGCTGGAAGTTACTTGGAGATTTGTTTGAAATCATGCAAGCATCTGATCAAGAGGATGGGGACAGAGTAGAACACACATTTTGTGGGAACACCTTGATTTAGAAATTGTGGAAAATATACCAGGAAAAGTGACAAAGAAAGAAAGAAGGCAGGAAAGAAAAGTAGGAGACGGAACTAAATAAATAATGTCGCACAAACTAAAACCAGAGACAGAGCTTAAGAAAGAGGGGTAGCAATATGGAACAGAAAATCTTTGTGACTGGTCACTGGAAAGATACCGCTGACCTAAAGAAAGAAATCTTTATGACGTAAGGGCAGGAGTAGAAGGCAGCTTGCAAGGGGTTAAGTAGTAATGAGGAAAAGAATCAGCAAGTATCAATTAATTTTGTAAAGAAAAAAAAAAAAGATTAGTAGCACGAAGAAGGAAGTCTAAAAACCTGGCTTGATTTCCTTGCGAATTGTGTAATAATTAATTTTAAAAAGAAGTGAAGAAGGAAAACTGGTTGGAGAAGAGAGGTGGTTGACAGAAAGAGTCAAAGCCACATGTCAGATGAAATATTTTCTTGGAGAAATTGTGGCATACAAGAGAAAGCATTTGTTTGATCATATTATCCCACGAAAATCTCCAAAGAGCAGCAGAGAAAGGGATACATGCATGTGTACTTTCTTGCCAGATATTTTCTCTTTCTTGTCTCTTCTGTCTCCTTAAGTGAAGGAATTTCCTGGCAAGCAATTACCCCATGAACTTGTAATAATAGGTAGATGCTGTCATAAACGTGTGTGGAGTCATTCACGGGAGAGGGAGACAGAACCTTCCATCCCCTGGAAGCTAACTCCGGTAGCATTCCCATTGCCTACATCCAGACATTAACGCATTAGTGATTCAAGCCACTGAACTAAGACATCACCTCTGTGACTCCACAGCAACCACTAAAATGTTCAATTCCAGCTCAAAGGAATTATTCCAGCCAATGGGAGATGAATATTTTCAGAATGTATCCATTTCCATCCCTCTTTGTCAGGCACTGAAGCAGCCTGACAGAGGCAGATATTAAAATTTCTAATTAAGTAAAAATATTTAATTTATTCTCAATAATGTCAGGACAAAGAAGTCACCCGTGATAATACTGCACTGAGAGAAGCATTGTGCTTAATAGTCAGTGAGCTAAAAACGTCCATACGTTTTTCTTGTTTTCAAACCCTTAAACAGGCACAGAGGTTTTATGTTCAGCAAAGTAAGAGAACAACAGAAACAGAATTCTCAACTTCAGAGCTAGGGACACCTTACTATATTTCTATTTTTTGATTATTTATTAGATTTCTAGAGAAGACAAAGGACACTTTTCACATGCTTACCTTAATTTACTATACATTCAGTATAGTGAACGATTTAATGTTCACTATTTGTAACTGTTTCTTCATGATGCCTGAGCATAATTTGATTTCATTTTTAAAAATCACACCTTCGAATGATCTCTTTGTCATTCATTTTATTATAAGTCATAAATTTCTATGCCATGCAGATCACTGTTTAAGAGCACGGATTATCAAAAAAAGCATGTAAGTAATATAGTGTTAAAAACAGAGGGGGAAGAGCTGTCACGAATTGACTTAGAGACAAGTTTTTGTGTCATCCACGATTTCAAATGCCAAGTGAGCTGCTGAGGAAACGTGGGGGATAAGCTTTATTTCTCTGTGAAAATACATAAAAGAATATCACTGGGCAGGTATTCTGAAAGTCAGCATTTTCAGCACTCACCCAAACTGAAAAATCCACAATTTAAAACATTCTTCCGTGCCTGTTGTATTGAACAGATTCCAGACAGGAGTGCTAACAGATTTGGTACTATTACAGGATTCTTTAAAAAATAATTCAGTGAAGAGCTAATATTCAGCAAATCAGAAGTTCACTATGATTTAAACGCTCAGCTTCTGGAGTCCATGAAATGATCCTGAAGTACAGTCAGTCGATATACCATTGTGTCTGACTGTTGATGGAATTGTGAGGAACTGATAACATCAAACGCGCACAGTCACTGAGTGTAAGAACCGCTGTCCTTAATCATCTGACAGTCTAGAACTATATGTATCTCCCTAAGAAACATGAAAGTGTCCAGCGTATGACATGGGTCTTTTCCCTTAACATGTTGCTCTGAGTTGAAGATCATACTGAATGGGAGACAGGAATACGAACACATTGGAATGTGCAGGTGTATCTTATAATTTTACATATTTTTTTTAAATTTAAATTCTTTTTTTTTTTAATTTTGAGAAAGGACTTTATGGTAATGGTTTGAGGTTTACAGAAGAGATTATGACTGAAGATCCAGAGTACACAAAAGCCCGAAGATTAGTATCATCTCTTTCTCTGTCACAAAGTCCTCTAACTCCACGAAAATCTTCTAAAAATAAACACAAGCCAGGACTTCCACCTTGGACTTTGCTTCTCTCACATTTGCAATATATTTAACACATGGTATTTTCCCAAGAAATAATTTTATGTGAACATATATTTCACTTGACTTTTTTTTTGAGGGGGTGGAGGGGCAGAGGGAGAATCTTAAGCAGGCTCCATGCTCAGCTCCCGAGATGAGGCTCAACCTCATGACCGTGAGATAATGACCTGAGCTGAAATCAAGAGTCAGACACTTAACTGACTGAGCCACCCAGGCACCCTTCACTTTACATCTTTAACATTTGTGATGGTACTCCTTCAATCATCGAAAATCCCACTGTCTGTTGTGTCATGGTACTCAGTTCTCCTTTAATTTGATGCATCCATTAGGATTCAGGGAAGGAAACAAAAAACGCTTAGGGTATTTTCAGCAGGAAGATATGTGATACAGGGAATTCTGCCCTTAGAAAGTCATCGTAAGTGCTGAAGGTATATATGGGACCCTTTGGAAATTCTCCATGAATAATACTGATTATTACTAATCTCCATGGTTAATACTGATCCACTAAGGGAGTGCTTTCCGAGGTTGCCACTAGGGTTATGCTGAAAGCAAGAAATAGCCACTGTTACCTTGTAAACTACCTCTCACACTGGTGTCGGTCACTGAATGCTGCTGTAGGGAAGTCCCACATACCTATATTGTTAGCCCTTCTGTACTAGTCAAGAGTACAGGGAGGTAAGTGTCCCTTCATTTTTGCCTTCCGAATGGTCAAGTGTATACAACTGGCTAAACACATTTTGCAGCAAGAATCTGAAAGGGACCCCGGGAGATACTGATTTTAGCTTTTCACCCCCCATAAATAGAGGAAACTGGACATTAACGTGACAATCTGAAGAACCCAGCACTCATCTGAACATAAGAGAGTAACTCAATCTCAAATGGCAGCAAACCAATGAGATATTCCAGCGGTGAAATCTACAAATCTGGTCCACATCCATTATGGTAGCGCTCACAGACTAAGCTTAATCATATCAAAGGATTAAGTGGTGGAATTTCTCATGCTCTTATATCTGAGAGAAAGAAGGAAAAATTATTTAGCGATTAAAAATGTCTATATATTCTCAATAATAAGTCAGGTATGACTGCCAAGACCCTTTGCCTAGAGTTATTTATGTTATAACAATAAAATTGTGGTTTTCATGGCCACAAAGAAAAACTTGTCCATTCTCATCTACAAGAATCCACAGCAACAGCCTTTGCCAAATATTTTGACTGCTTAGTCTTATTGCCAAATGCTAATGTCTACACTTGGCTCTGTTTTGTTAATCATGCCATTTTGATTCAGCTCTAGTTTGTCTTATGAACAATTGATATCACAAAACTCTACCCATTAAGTCATAGACTAAAAAGAGTTACTTAACGTACCCTGCAGCTTTTCAATCGAAAGCAGATAGTGACAACTCTTTTCAGAGAAAGAAATCCAGGATCTTTCTGCTAGACTATTATGGAAAAGTTAGATTTAGAATACAATTATCTTTAGGAAAATTAATACATTGCCAGAATTGGTGAGGACCTTAGATATTGCCTTATCCTGTGTTTCTGTGAAAATAGTGCCTGAGACAAAGGATGATGTATGAATAGTTTATTTGAGGCTGTGATCTCAGGAACCAGGAGTGATATATGGCAGAGCCAATATGTTATCAAATTGGCCACTATTATGGAAACAAAGTGCTTAATTTATGGGAGCCATATGAGAAACCTCATTAACACTTGGCCAAAAAAAAAAAGAAAGAAAGACACTTATTTATCAGTTCCTATCTCTGTGTTCAAAGATTGTTCAAGAGATATTAACTTTTTTGTTGAGGATGACACACAACAACAAATAAGTACTGGGGCGGAAATACAGACTTGGCCTGATACTACATGTTTCCATTATAGAAATAGATTTAACATCCTAGAGGACAAACCCAAATTTTAATAGGCTATTTCATCACTTTATTAGATCAGCCCCTTCTGGGTGATGGGATATGTGTGAAACCAGCAGATCCCATAATTATGTACCCATTACTGTATTTCTTTTGTCATGAAATGGGTCCCTTGATATGAGGCGATATTGTACAATACACTATGCTAGTAAAAGCTGCATTTACATAGTGATGTTTCTGGAGGCAATATACACAGAGAAGGCAAATTCGTATCCAGCTCTGGGTGTCACTTCTGGTAAGAAGGATCTACTTGTCTCTCCAAGACAGAAGGGGTATGAGGTCATAACTTGCGGGCAAGAGGCTAAATTTGGCAGGAATTATGCCATCTTAAAGACAAACCATCAAGAGTTTCCCAAAGGAGTGATAAATTCTGTGCACAGTTCCAAGTGCATTCCCCTGGTTGTCCCATGTCAGAGAAGGCCAAGGGCAAGAACTAACAGCACTAGGTTGAAGATTGAGGTGAGGCACTTCTATGCCGTACCTACATGAAGCTGGAGATATCTTGTCAAAACTTAGCAACAGAGCAGTGTCTAGAATAAAAGCTGAGGCAAAGAGAATTTAAAGTGGGCACAGGACATTTCCTATAAAATATAATACAAATAATACAGTACAAATAATATAGTCTCACTTCCTGCTCATGTAGGAATTGTAACATTCCTAATAGTGGAGCATCTGACCTCTGCTAAAATGTTTTAATTGAGGTTATCAGTTCTCTATGCTTCCCAGAATTACATTTTCTGCTGTTCATCCTAGAAGGCATTCTCATGGACCAGGAATTTGGATGATGTACCAGCATGAGATATTATATAAAATGCTTAGAGGATGGCATCATTCAGTGAACTACTGGAATCAGAAGGAAGATTCCATCCAAAATTCAGAAAATTTTAGAGTTCTTTGAACACCAAATGTGCTTTAGAGCAGATATCTTGCCACTTAGGACCTGACATTAGAAAAGAGACATGAAAGAGAATGTCTGAGGATGGTGATAAGATCCTGCAAGGGATAAGAAAAGAAGGAACTATAGGAAGGAAGAATATGGATAAGCATGCGTGACCCCACTGGCTGTAAAAGGACCCAAAGAGTACTTTGTTCCCATATCATGAGTATTGGTGCACTGTGTATTTTGAGCCCCATACACCTTATGTGGAGGTGGAGCAAGGCAGGGGACGGGGAGCTGTAAAAAGACGTCTGCAGGGGACGCCTGGGTGGCTCAGTCAGTTTAGAGTCCAACTCTTGATCTCCACAGGTCACCATCTCATGGTTCATGAGTTTGAGCCACACAGCGGACTCTGTGCGCACAGGGCAGAGACTTCTTAGAATTCTCCGTCTCCCCCTGTCTCTCTGTCTCTGCCTCTCCCCCCGCCTCTCAAAAATAAATACACATCAAAAGGAAAAAAAGGAGGTCTACAGGTGCTGAGCGATGAAATGGACAGCTGATACAACTACTCCTCAAGATGATCATAATCCAGCCATTTCTGGCATCTTAGTTGAGGGACCGTAATCTCCCTTTTTGCCATAAAAAGACGAAGATGTTTAGTAAAGCGGCGGAAATCACTTTCAAGCAAAAGTGGAACAAACCAGAGGAATTGGCCAGATTACTTGGGAAGGCCGGGAAAGCAGAATCAGGATCTGGTACAAAGCAGGCACGGAAAATGGAAAGAGAGGTCAAGCACACAGAAATTAGTGTCAGCAACAGCGGAGTAAAAGTGTCAGCGGTCAGCAACAGCGGAGGTCAAAAAGCAATACACAGTTTACGGGTATGGATAGGCCACCAAGAGAGAGAAGTATCTGAATTCCCAGATAATTGCTGCCCCTGGGATTGCCTTGTCAATTCTTCCCAACTTTCCCACCTACTGGCTTCATCCTGGATCTTACATATATTGTTGTAGGGCCTTTGTTTGTATACTAACCAGTAAACCTCTACGGATCCAAACAATACATGTAATCTAAGTAGCTTTATGTAAGAGCTGTAACAGCAACAACAACAAACTTTAGTTTGGGGGTACAAAATTCCAGACAGGGTGCCAAAAAAAAAAATCACACATGCCTCATATTAAATATCCACAATTACCCTTAGTGGTAAGTGTTAGTCCTGAAGTGGTAGGTATTTAGGTTATTTGCCGAAGGTTGCACAACAAACGTCAGGATAATGTAAAACTTAGCAAACAATTTTCACGTTTTCTACTGTTTACAAAGCAGAATGATGACTGTTGTTTTTGCAGGGATGTCTCTTACATCACAGAGCTCATACTCTAGTAAGTGAAATAAACATACACCAAACAATTTATGTTAAAGAGCACCCTCTTAAGTGCACCATAACGGAAATTGAAGCATCGTGTCATATGTTCACACTGGAAGGAATAACTAATTTCGCCTGGCACCCTAGGGGATGGATTGGTTCTTGAAGGGTTAGTAGATTTCTTTAAGTGGAGAAAATAAATATGTAGAATTTAAATAAAACACGCCTGGTAGGAAACTACTGAAATTGTCTGCATGAGCTATAATAATAACTTCAACAAAGCTCAAATTGTACGAGTGACTAATAATATTCTCTGTTTCCAAAACAGAACGTTAATGATAAACCCAATTCTTTAACAGGAATTTCTTCTTCCTCTTCTTTAGTCTTGTAACTACTGAAATGAATTTTCTTTCCATCTCTCCATGCATTTGCTTCTACATACACTCGTATATACATATGTAGTACATGTGAGATATATAAATACATGAGATATATATATGTATATATATAATGTGTATATATATGTATATGTGTGTGTATATATATGTATATGTATATACATGTATATGTATATACATGTATATGTATATA
>NW_024412391.1:71444541-71585421 GCF_014898765.1 Herpailurus yagouaroundi
ATGTATATGTATATACATGTATATGTATATACATGTATATGTATATATATATGTGTATATATATGCATATATATGTATGTATATATATATACACATTATATATATACATATGCATATGCCATGGTATTATTAGTTTCTTATGGCTGCCATAACAAAGCACTACAAACTTGATGGCTTAATAACAGAAATTTACTATCTCAGAGATCTGGATGCTAAAAGTCCTAAATCAAAGCATTGGCAGGCTTGGTTCCTGCTGAGGCCTGTGAAACAGAATCTGTCTCATGCCTCTCACCTAGCCTTTAGCGATTTGCTGGCAATACTGGGAATTCCTTGGCTTATAGAAGCATCACCCTGATCCGCTTTTGTTTTCATTTGACTGTCTCTCCATGTGCATGTCCATCGCCAAATTTTCTCTTTTTACAAGTACAACAATCGTTCTGTATTAGGGCCTACTGTCATGACCTCATTTTAACTTGATTACGTCTGTAAAGACCCTTTGCTCAGGACGGAATGTTTGTGTCCCTCCAGAATTTTTATGTCGAAACCCTACGTGATGATATTTAAAGATGGGGTCTTTGGGAGGTCTTCAGTCACGAGGTCAAAGCCCTCACAAGGAGACTAGTGCCCTTATAAAAAGAGAGAGGAGAGTTTGCTTTTTCCCTCTCTCTTCACCAGATGAGGACACAGAGAGAAGGTGGCCGCCTGGAAGCCTGAAAGTGGCCTCTACCAGAGTTGGGATTTGCCAGCACCAGGAGACCACCCACCCTTCGGAATTGCGAGACATAAATGTTTCTTGTTTAAACCACCCAGTCTATAAGTATTTTTTTATGGCAGCCTGACTAAGATACCCCATCTCCAAATAAGGTCCCATTTTCAGATACTGAGGGATAGGACTTCAACATATGGATTTGGGGAAGACACAAGTTAACCAATAACAGCTGTGAAAAACTTGATTGTTTCAGATTTAACATTCTTAGACCCATGAAACCAGCTGTATACCAACACCAATTGCATGTGCAGATTTAAAAATGTTTAATGACCCAAATTCAATCTAGGCTGAATATTTCTTGAAGATGATATAAAGTTTTCTTTATTTCTGCTAGCTATTTCATGACTAATAAACCAAGGGGTGACACTGGTAGATATATTTTTATTTGCATGTAAGTTCTATAAGAGCATTTTAAATGGCAATAATTATTCCTCATGACTGTATTGTGCAATAAGCAAACACAGTGTTTTTATTAATAATAGTTATTAAATTGGAATATATTTAGAAGAGATGACAGCATCAATGGTAAATTGTTAATGAATTTTTCAAGTTTTAGAGTATGAGTAAAAATAATTTTGGATATGTGATTCTGAATTAAAGACCTGTTATTTCAGAATAAAAACAAATGCTATTCAGGTGATTCATTTTTTAATGATGTCACATTCATTTATAAAATATTAATTTTGTTGCTGATTTCCATTAGAAGATTTAGTAATTCATCCATTGACGGAACTTGGAGCGGTTTCTTTTTTCTCTTGTTTTAATATGAAATGGCATTAAAGAAAGGGAGGAAATGACTACAACTCAGACTTTCCCCGTTATTTTCAATAAAGTTTTTGGCCAACGTTATATCCAAAAGAGGACTCTACAGCATAGCATGCTTTGCATTCCTGAATATTTTCTTGTTCTAATATTCTAAATTTCCTAATTTTACCCACATGGTTCCCTCCATTATATGCAGTCAAATTAAGAAGTGGAAGACTGATCTGAATCCATCTATTTGCTCAAAGGCAGTGCAGTGTGCCAAATTTTCCAATAATACTTTAGAAGTCTGAGATTAACACTAGGCTGTTGCAAATCTCCTCATCCCTTGCTTATATGGCTGTGTTAGAAAGAACAGCCTGAACTCAGTTCAGAAATCAGCAGAGTGTCTGGAAACAACGAGTAGGCCCAGAACAAACAGACCCGGAAGTTGCAAACAATTCTTGCAACAAGCAGGCATCATGGGAACTGCAATCGATTACTCAGAGCTGTTAATTTCTCCCACGCTATTTAAACAAACACAATGCACTGTTTGGGACTCTACCACAACGTGAGCTCATTTGCTCAAGACCAGATAGTATTATACCATACTTGTCAATCGACCTCTGACTCAATGGCCTGTGACACCTTGGGAATAGGAAGAAACTTACTTCTTCGTTATCACTGGTTTCTCCATCTTTCGTACAATAAATGCATTTTCTACATCACTATAAAGATAAATGAAGTTTCTGCAAGACATGACCTTATTATGGTAGTAATACTAGATTTCAGAAATCTTTTGTAAATGTAAGTGAGAACAAATTTTGATGTTTGCTACTATGCTGTCTGAAATATACTGTAAGTTAATCATACGAGTGCACGAGTTGAGGAAGGACAATAAATGGGATTATGGGTTGGTTATACAGCAAGTGCAAAACTGAACAGTGTTTAAAAAATGCTATTACCAGGTTTGTCCATGATATATCCTGGTCTTTGCTATGGCTTTGCTTCAGCCACAACACGCACTCCTCTGTAAAGACTTAATTAAGACCACTTAATCATAGGACACTGATCTCAAGTGATTTCACGACACAGTCCTAGAATGTATAAATCATGACACTCTCCATTAACTAAGTCAGTAATTATTAATTTTCCTTAAAAATTTTAATTCTCAAATTGAGACATAGGCATTTATGATTGGGTAATCAATTATCATTGTGATTAAGCCTACTAAAATATTCACTTTTGTTAACATAAAAGTTTAGAGTTGGGAGTTTAAAAGACATCTAAACAACTCCATTATTTTATTTTATAGATAAATATATTGGGCTAAGAAAAATTACATGAAGTTTTCCAAGATCACACAAGTGACAAGCAATAAAAAACAAAAGTCAGGTCTGAATGGTCCAGCTTATCTTTATATTCCATAGCATAGCTCACTGGGTGCCTTACAGGTTGGCTACCCTGATGATTTTTAAAAATACAGCATAAATTATTTATAGCAGGAAAGGATACCCATGGGATGAGACAAGTCTGTGTTTGGAGACTGATAGAAATATATGTTATATACATGGTGGATCACCTCTGTTTTCAGGGGTAGACCTCAAATAATTTAAGTTGTTTTCCCAATATTAGAACTTTGAACGATATATTTTAAAGTTCACTCTGGCTAGGCAAGAGTATAACCAGAGGAAGGATTTGAAATAATTTCTGCATCTATGCAAGGCTAGCTATGTAATTTTCATTGTCTAGTGCAAAACAAATATGTGGGGTCCCTTGCTTAGTACCTTGTTATTAAAAGTGCAAATATATGAAAATCTTTCCTTTAAAAGACTTGTTTACTAAATATAATTCTAAACATAATAAGGGCATCAGTACTACATGAAAAATAATATTAATTTACAAATTGAAGATAAATTGTGTTATAATTTTATATAATACCCTAAATAGTAATAATTTCTTACTGAGTATCTTGATTAATCATATAATTTTTATCTCTGTTTTCATTTACTAGATCACATAAATTTATATTTATAGTAGACTTTATAATTGATACAACCGAAAGCAATGTTAGTCACTCTCAGTAAATGCAGGATTGCAAATAATTTCGATAATTTCTAATTTTGAGAGGAATTTTTCTGTGGATGCGACTGTTTCTGGAATCAATAAGAATGTTTATAAGCTATAATAACATTGGAATAAATTTCTAATTATTTCAAAATATAAAATTTAGTACATCTGGACCTGACATTTCTCATGGAACATTTTTTTTTTCTAAAAAGATTTAACTCTTCATACAAATCAGTTTCTCGTAAGTCTAAATTTAGCTTAAATGTAAATTTATACAATGTCATTTTAATGTTTCCTTTGCCATTTTCTATACCTTGTGGAGGTCATATAAGAAACAAACCAGCTTCATGATTTGCACATAATTCAAAATGCCTGTCCATGAATTCTATATCTTCAATTAAAAAAATAATAATTTAGTTTAAAATTGTCTTCCTAGTTAATAATAGAGTCAACCAAAACTTCATAGGAAAATTGTGTTCTTTTCCAATAATACAATGACATTAAATTTCATGTCTTTTTTTCAAGCCTGTGGGTATTTCCTTTGCAATAGTGCATTAGTCATCAAAACGAGAGATTCTAAACTCTTCGAAGTGTCCTAATGCCTCCCAATATTCTTTATTGCAATATCCATATGTAACCTTTAGTTTTACAACAATTTACTGACATAATTTACGGCTTGCCCACAAGCAGGTTCTGCCCCAGCACCCTACTGGAGCGTTAATATGGCTGCTGACAGCTCACGAATAGGCTGTGCAGCCAGATGAGCAAGCATTCCCACACCTCACATCCTGACGCCCATGCAGACCCCCTCCTCCGTCCCAGAGCCACTGCTGCTGGCATCCGTGCTGCTGCTGTGCTATCGCTACCTCCCTCCAGTCCTGGCTTGGCAGCCGGGGCGTAGGATTCTGTGCCATGCCAAATGCTATGCATTCCTGCTTCCACTGTGCCAGGAAGGGTTGACTACTGCTGAGCCACCACCAGTGAGCGCTCTGCCACCCAGTACGTACGTCTCCTCTGCCCACACGCATGTCCTGTTGTTCCATCAGACTTCATTTAAAACACTCAAGTCCAAAGAATTTCAAGATGGTGAAAGCAAAGCATTCAGCAAAGCACTGGGCCCTTCTCAGCGTGGGATCCGTCCAGCTAGACAGATCACATGTGAGTGAAGCTGGCTATACTAGTAGGTAATAGTTTGGCTAGATGGGCAGTGATCTGGGAGTAGCCAGTTTGACAGATTACACAGTAACAAATTTTGGGGGGAAAAGATTAATCACAGCTTTATTGCCAGGGAGCCTTTACTAGAGGAAAACAAAAATAGCAAATAATTGCTCCAACTATCCAAGGTGACTGATTATTTTTCTCCAACCTGGGTCTTCCTAATGGCACAAAACTGAAACAACCATGGCAGTGGGGATGAAAGTGTTTGGACAAAATTAAAAGCATGACCTTCTTCTTACCATGTCCTTCTGAATTCAATCCCAATTTTCCAGGAATGAATCCAGGGCTTATTTCATGGTTAGTCATTGGGCCACCCACTGATGCAGTAAAATGTAAGCAAGTCTGCCACAGGCCTCGTATTAAAGGTAAAATAATGAATTATCTACCTACAGAAAAGTAAGAAATGGTTTCATGTGGTAGTATTGAGACCTTTTAATGCTGACATGTTCTCATGTCAAACTAACATTATAAAAGGCAACGAGCCCTTTGTGGTTAAGTATTTTGTCCAAGGTCACCCAAGAAATAAGTGGGGGGAAAAAAGAGGATTTGAAGCCAGAAGCTCTGGCTTAAGAGCTACAGACACAACCCACTAGGCTCCCCGTATTACCTGGTTCCCCTTCAAACTTACAATCACACATCTCGGATAAGTACTCCTCACTGCCATTGTTCATCCTAGTGGATACCCTTGAAGATCATTGTCCCACTCTCCCAGTGACTATTTCTTCATAATCCTTTTCTCTTTTTGAGTTGATGATCTCACCTTATTTCATGTGGAAAGCAGACACTATCAGATGGGGCCAACTTCATTTTCTTCCTCTAATATAATGTAAGAATTCTCTAGTATATAATTCTCCCTTTTCTAGTCTAAGGGTAGATCTGACAGTTGTGTTATTATCAATCAAAATCCAAATATACCTTAATATTAAAAAAAATACTTCTTCAGAGAATTCTCTACACTTTCTGTGTCCCCTCTATTTTATTCCATTATATCCCCAACCCATCCTGCCAGAATAGCTCTTATGAAGTTCACAAATGAGGGTGCCTTGTTGGCTCAGTCGGTTAAGAATCCAAATCTTGATGTCAGGTCAGGTCATGAGCTCAGCGTTCATGAAATCGAGCCTGATGCTGGGCTCTACGTTGACAGCATGGAGTCTGCTTGGAATTCTCTCTTCCTCTCTCTCTGTCCCTCCTCTACCCGCACTCTCTCTCTCATAGAATAAATAAATAAACATTAAAAAACAAGAAAATAAAAAAATCACAAATGATCGCCCTAAGGTCAGTGGTCAACTTTCTATCTTCAGCTTACTTGGAATCTTAGCAGCATTTTAAATTAAGGGACTGTTTATTAGAGCATGCTATAGAATGGCTCTCATAGTACTCTCCAGATAAGCAGGGTAACACCACCTGTGGCCACTCTGAAGTAACACGATGACACTACCCAAAGTTTGGTTCATTTATTGAGACTGATGATGCCACACACACACTAAGAGGATATGAAAAGGTTTATTACATAGTAAAGCTTTTTAGGAATAGCAGAATGATTTCTAGCAAGTTCAAAAATGGCTCGTGAGAGCAGGGAAAGGAGCCTGATCTCGGGCTTTTATGGTCTTTCGGGGGCAGAGGGAACCAGGTGAAGTTTCCCTCACACTGGCAGAGATTCCTGAGGGTTTGAACCTCTCACCAGAATGAAAGGAGGGAGAAGTCACGCTTTCTTATCAGCTTACCTAGATGTGGGGAAAAGAGGAAGAGGGAGGAACGAAGCCTGAAAGCTGTCAGCAAACATAAAAAAAAAAAAAAAAAATCTAATCAGACCCTTTATTATATGTGTGAACTTATAAAATAAGTAAATTCCTGGGCTCATCTCAGATCTACTGGGTCAGACTTAGAGGGTAACGAGCTCTCCAGGAGATGTTGATGCACCCTCCAGAATGGGAACTACAATGTAGGTTCCAACAAAAAAAAGTTTATCTGTTTTCTCTTACCTCCTGAGAAACATTTCCTCTGTCCCTTTTAGTAGTTTTTATTATCCTACCTGGTCTGTAAATTAACACAATTTCAGCCTTCTCTCCTCTACTTAAATTGGCTTCAGTGGCTTAAAAATCCATCAGGAAAATTGTGACTCCCGAAACCTTCAACCTTAGTATGGCTTCTTTCCATTGTGTTCCAATTTCACTTTTCCAAATACCTTCGGCGTCTCTTCTTGGATTTATAATGAGCACGCCAAATTTGCCATGATAATATAGAAAGCTTGTTCACCCCTGCCCCCTTAAAAATTCTCCAGCTAGATCTATTCTGTAGCAAATATTTCCTATCCCAGATGATCATAACACTATCCCCTCAGTTACCCAGGTCACAAGTCTTGGAGCTATTGTGTAAAAACCACATAAAAACCAACACTAAATTTTGTTGGTTCTTCATGTAAAATGCCTAATACAACTTGTTTTCATCACGTTCTGCTCCAGTGTAGTTCAAAGCAAAATCATTTTATCTGGACCAGATCAGGAATCTCTTGCTTGGCCCATGCTACCTCTGTTCTTAATCCCCATTGAGCACATTCTCCGGGCAACAGCCACAATGCTTATTTTAAAACAGAAATCTGATCATGATACACCCTTGAATAAAAAGCAAAACAAAACACAACCAAAGCTCCAAAGGGTTTCTATTATAATTAGAGTAAAAGTAAAACTCCTTCTTGTAATATACAAAGACCTTTATGATCTTTCACAGCTTGCCCCTAATCTCATCTCCCTCATTTCTCAACGGTCTTCAATCACTCATGTTAATTTATCAAAAGTAATTGATAGGCTTTCTAGCTCTCAGAAGAAACTTGAAAGCAAGGATTTTTGTCTCGTTTTGTTTTATTCAGCTCTCCATCCCTAATTTTTCCTCATATGAATAAACAGAAAATTATCCTGACACATATTGGGTTACTCAAAAAACAGCGAATGACTAAATGTGTTCTAGGTGGACAATTTTATTTAGAACACTCTTGGAAATGTATGTAGAAGAGTGATGTCATGTGTTTATTGCATCAAGAAATAGAAAGTACTGGAAATGTCAGTCGGTGCTTGTCCTGTCCATGCCCACACTCTTGGTTCAGGGCCACTGCCTGACCATGGTTTCTGCAGAATGGCCAGCCATGGTATGTGTCACTGTTGATTGGATCAGTGGTAGACATCTATTCCAAGACAGCTCCATCCTAGGCAGGCCAAAAGCCTAGAATATAGTCAGACATAAAAGGGTTTGGCTTAATAGAAATGAACAAGTAGTTCAGAAAATTAAATAACCTTTCCTGGAAATTTAAACTAAAAACAAGGAAAAGGCCAGCAATTGCTACTATGTCAGAAAAAAAAGAAGCCATTTATGTGGGATGTCACATTCGTTAAACATGAAACTGAAGCTTCATCAACCATCGCTCCTGAGATCTCTAGTGGTCACATCAATCAAGAGTTACCCTTCAGTTCTTTCCGCGAGCAGGCCAGGGCTAAAACAGCTACTATTCTTAAATTGTCAAGAGAAGTGTTAGGGAAACTGAATACTAAAAAAATGAGTGATGTGCCACCTGAAAAAGTGGAAATTATGTGAGCTATATAAACAGGGAAATGTGACAGGAGGTGGTAAATGAACATATTTTCTTCAAAAAATGGCAACATGTACAAAATACGGTGGCGTATTTGCCCTGGGCAAAGCCATTGTGATGTCACTAGTCTGGTTTCGCTGCATTGGAATAAAATGTGGTGTGAGAGCATCCCTGAGAAGAGTGGCTGAACTATATTTCCATACAGATGAGGCACATAGGAAGGAAGAGGATCAAAATGAAAGGGAAGTTTAGGAGATTTCTAAGCAGTAGATCAGATATTAGCTAAATGAAGCAAAAAGGATGAGAAAAAAGTCAACGTCAAAGTAGAGGAAACTAAATGAAACAGACTTTGAAATAACTGAAAGTCAAGTAAAATTGAAAGGGGGGGGCATATCATAAAGTTGACAGGCTCCCCCTGGGGCCATTTGCCAGAAAGAGTAAAAATTTAGCCCACCGGAGAAAATCTAGCAACATTTGTCTCATATTATTTTTCAGTAATAAAATTTGTCTGGTAATAACATTTTGATAGTCAGGGTCCAATCCGAACAAGCGCTCAAATGGTTATGTTGTTGTTGTTGTTCATGTTGTGCAAATCCCCCGGACTTGTGGAAATACTCTGCAAAGCCCTTTAGAAATGAAAGAATATTCTCATTAGACTTGAAGTACTTCCTCTTTCAGCTATTATTGGCAATCCTGGCTTTGTCCCCATTGTTCTTGAACACAGTGAAACACAGTGAAACCCGTTTATTTCTGATTATGACACACATTATAAGGGCCTGTAAAGATGTAGACAAAAGAAAAAGAAATACATGAAGCTAGCTGACATTTAGCAGCATTAAATACGTGTATATATATATATATATATATATATACACACATATATACATACACACATATATACCTACACACACACACACACATATGTATCAGGCTATTTCATAAACAAGAGTCAGAAGAGTCAGTAAACTTAGTTCGAACAAAGATGTGGCTCAATCCTTCCCACCCAGATTGGTTTACTCATTGCTAGCTGTCATGTGCCTGTGGTTATAACGCTCCCCACAAACTGCAGCCTGGCCCCCGTGTGCTTTCAAGTACCCATAGATTTTTGGATCTGATTCAAACTCATCTGTAGGTCTGTGGTTTTAAGAAACAGAGAAATAAATTCAAGAATGCTCATCATTATGTGGCTTATAAATGGAATAGAAAGAGTGACTTTTCTCACTGTAAATTTAAAGCAGACTGAGTAAATGTACAGAAAAAAAATAAGCTGCCATTTCATACATATTCCCAAATAAAAATTAAGTTATTAAATTCATATGTTAGTATTAGCACCCACATGCACACAAAGGCAAACATACCAGAGTATATAGCTGTCATAAATTAATTTAGTCTTTATGTGTTCAGTCAGAAAAACTTAAGAAGTGCCTCCCTGTGCCAAGGAGTGTTATATACGCGTGACATATCAAACAGTCTTGATTCCTCTATTTGAAATCTCTACATGGTGCACTCATAGATAGAATACTTAGTATAATCTTGATAAGAATAAAAAGAGGCATAAGTTATAGTCCCCTTCTTTCAAAGGACTTAGTCTAGCTGTACTGATAAAATATATGCAAAAACATGGGTAAATGGTAACAACGGTATGTGCCATCACACGATAAGATGTCATCAAAGGGGTACTGGCAGAATTACTCTCGGATGTAAGAGAAGAGTGACATTTCACTATAAATTTGTCTGTGAAGGAAAGATGTCTGGAAGATTTACTTCTTACTAAATATGGGTCAAGTTCAGAATTTAAAAAGAAAAAAAATGATTAAAAAGAGCATTCTATATGCAAGGGAGGCTATCAAACATAGGTCAAAGCTGTCTTCAAGAAAACCATGTTCGGGTCCTGGGGCCAACAAACGTGCCAGGAGAAACTAATTGTCCCCTTAGGATACTTAACATGAAATGCAGTTGTTATCAAATTAAGGAATAAGGGAGTTCAGTTTCGTATACAAAATGATCTATCAGTATTTGTGAATAAAAAGATATAGAGAAGTATAACAGGGTAATAATCTTTCAAAAGATATGGAACCTCTGTGCTGTGCAAAGCAGGGATGGTTGGTATCTCCTTCAGATGTCCTTCTATAGGTCAATGCAACCTTCCCCCAACCGCTGTAAACACAGGTTGTAAAAATCTCACAGCTTAATCCTTTTCTGGCAACTTCTCTTTGGTTTCATGGTAGTTACCTTGATCTACAATCCATGTGCACTACAGACTGCCCTCTCTCCAGGGCTTATACTGTAATGACAGCCAATTACCCACTGAATTTAGGGGTCTCATCACTAATGGCAGACGGATAATTGATAGTCCCTTGAATGCACTAGCATGGCAGTTGCTAGAATTTCCATCTGTGATAAACTGAGATGTGACACAGAAGAAAGGTGAGGGGTGTACTAGCATCTACAAATCTCTAGTGTTTGAGAAGCATGGAGGACATTGTTAATAATAAGGACTATGGAACTGGGTGATTGCTTCTACAGGCCATTGACGCATTGAAGAGATACTATGACAGGCTCAAATCTATTTATCATAAAATTAATATGAACTGAGAAAATTAGAAGGTCTCCTTGACACCACTGAGAGACTCTCACCTTCCACATTCTAGCAGTAGACAGAGGAAAACATCTGGACCCGGAACTGGGAGAGACAGGATCCTAAGACTTTGAATAGGGATACCTGAAGATCTCAAGTGCCCAGGTTCCCTGAATCATCTAGGGCAAAAGAAGGAGCCTACCTCTCGTTGCCTGAAAAAAGCTCCCCCTCACATGAAGACTATTCAGATGCCTCCAGATGGTAAGAGCTTTGTAAACCAATGCTTTCTTTCTTCTGGATCTGTTCTCCATTCCCTTTATGAACATCACGCCCATTTGTAGAGCCAAATATCAGCAATGCCCAATTGGAAAAGCATATGTCTGCTACAGGCTGAGTGGGATTTTATGCCAATACCGCTGCTGGATCTAGCTAACATGCATGAGTAGGAGTAAATAAGAGTGGATAATAGGGATGCTAGGTCAAGGGGAAGGGAATATGAAACTAGATAAGAGGCATTGGCAGTATGGAGCTACTCTCTCATGATACAGGATTTAACAACCTGGCAAATGTCCCCGGGAGAAAATTACAACAGGCTGATGGTTTAGCTGTCAGAAGCTAGAAGAAAGTGGTAGCTTGATATTTCTGCTTCCACTTAAGATTTAGAAAGCTGGAAAGACTATCACTTCCATCATAACAAGGCATTTTTTTGAAGCAATCAGTTAGCTGTAGTCATGGAGTAACCAAGTAGCCTGAAATCAAAGACTCCCTCACCACCCCCATCCCAGGAAGGAGAAATCAGATAAAATGTTACTAAATCACTAAAGGTAAAGTGTGGGCCAGAAAGACTATAGTAATCCCTAGGAACTTCAGATATATGGATAGTTTTAAATCACTCCTTTTCAGGAGCTCCACTGAGCTGGAAAAAGGTGGGCAGTGAGGTGTGTGGGAGCAACCAATTAAAGCCACAAGACAAACATGAAAGTAATAGCGAAATCTTTAATCACTTATTATATCAGAATGAGAAAGGATCTAAAATGAGAGAAACTATAGATTCTTCCCTAGAAGAAATGAATAGATTCATTTCCCCCCAATAACAGATTTTCAGGTGGTAGACATGGGAACCCATCTCAGTGTTAAAGGAACCCTGGGGGAAAAAACAAAAACAAAAACAAAACAAAACCAAAACTTGTGGAGATTTGGTCTGAGAGGAGGGAGAAAGATAAGGGCTAGGGATGGAAAAATACTGAGTACTAAATCGGAGTGGAGAAAAAATTATCTTTGTGTTTCCCTGATAAAGAAACCTCCAAATGGAGGCACCAAGGCGAGGAATGCAAATATTCATAGAAACATAGCCAGTCAGTGGGTCCTGAGCCTTTGACGGCAACTCCCTTCAGAGATTGTAATGCACTGACTGTGCACCATGTCTTGGGTGGAGAGGGCAGATTGGCCCCCATGAGTTCTGCCAAGTAAAGCGTTTGTAATTGAATGTAGTTGGGCCTGAATGATCATACACAGGCTTTGTTTGTTTTGTATTGCTTTGTTTTGTTTTCATTGTCATTTTCATTTTGGCAAGTGCCAAATTCCTCATGACAGGATAGTTTCCATGAACTTTTACTGGAACTAAAAGTTAGAATAAATAGGAAACAATTTCAGATAATAGGTTTAATCCACTGATGTCAATAATTACGTTGAGTTTAAATTATTTAAGCATCCCAATCAAATGACAGAGATTTTCAGATTGGACTTAACAAAAAAAGTATGAACTATGGTGTCTACAAGGATTCCAGTTAAAATATAAAGCCAAAGAATACTTTAAAGTAAAATAATAGGAAAAAAAAATATGTGACATAAAGACATTAATCAAAAGAAAGTTGAACTGCTTATATCACAAAGTAAGCTTCAGAAAAATATTTCCATAGATAAAAATACTGCATAATGATAAGGCCAATTTAAGAAAACATAACAATCTTAAAATGTATATGCTCCTAACAATGGGGATTTATAAGTGAAGAGGCAAATAATGATGGAACTGAAGAAGACATATACAAATCCATGATTATGGATGGTTATGTCAAAGCCACATACAGTAACTAGTAGACCAAGGAGACCAAACACTGAAAAGATACAAAATAGGAGTCAGAAGACTATCACCCATGGGCAACAACTTGATTTTATAAATAAAGTTTTACTGAGTCATAGTTTCATTCATATATTTCAATAATGTTAATGATTAATGTTACCACAGCCTAGGTGAAGAGTTGTGACAGAGACAGTATGATCCAAAAGACTAAGATATTTATTATCCAGTCCTTTAAGAAAAAGTTTCTTGATTCCTGATACGGAATACTGAACAACACTGCTAATCATTTTGACTTTTATGAAATATTGCCCAACAACAACCAAACTGAACAATGCATATTGAAGAGTGCACATGGGACTCTGACCAAAATAGATCACATTTTGGGCCATAAAACAAACATAAGCAACACAAGAAGTAAAATCACACAAAAATGTATTCTCAGAATATAGCAAAATTGATCTAGAAATCAATAAAATAAATATATTGGGATAATCCCAAAATATTTTGGACACTAAATAATAACCTTTTAAATAATCCATGGGAAAGATATGATATCACAAGGAAAATCAGAACACATTTTTAATTGGTTGAAAATGAAAATGTATTTCATAGTATGTGGGAATTACACTGTTTACAGAACCACTTAGAGCACTAAACACATATGTTAGAAAATAAGAAGGGCATTAAATAAATGACCTTAGCTTGCAGCTCAATAAATAGAAAGAGTAAATTAAATCCAAAGCAAGCAGAAGAGAAGAAAAAATTAAAATAGGAGAATAATAAAATTGAAAGAATTTTTTAATTTCATAAAGCCAAAGGCTAGTTCTCTGAAAATACCAACAAACTGGTAAGCCTCTAGCCGGACTAACAAAGTGAAGAAGAAAGAAGATTTATATTACCAATATAAATATTTATTGCCAATAATATAAGTTTAGAGATGAAAGTTGTGACATCACTACAGACTTAAATGGTTAATAGTGGGATATGATGAACACCTTCATGCCCCAAAATTTGATAGCTTAGATGAAATGGACAACTAGCAGCTTTAGAAGAAGAAGATAAAACTTAAATAGTCTTGCATCTATTAAAGCCTTTGATATTGTCACTGAAAATTGTTATCAAATGTTTAGGGTAAAATAACATATGGAAAAAAAAGGAGGAAATATTTCTCAAGTCATTTTCTGAGGTCTGCATAGCAAATAAATTATAAGAAAATAGAACTACAAACCAATATCCATCATGCAAATATCCAAAATTATCTGCCTAAAATATTAGCAAATATAATGCAGAAATTTATAAACATGCTAATATCTAATGCCATAATTGGGGCATATCCCAGGAATTCAAGGCTGACCCAACATTTCAAAGTCAAACAACTCAATTCATCGTGTGAAACAAGCTAAAGAAGAAACATAATAGGACCTTTGCAACAGATGCAGAAAACACATTTGGAAAAATTCAATTCTCATGTATGATAAAAATTGTAAGCAATCTATGAATTAAAGGCATATATTCAACCTGATAAAAAGCATCCATCAAAGTTCTACAGGCAGTATCATACTTGATATTAAAAAGCTAAATATTTTCTCCCTACAGTCAAGAACTGACAGGGATGCCCATTTTCAAGAATTGTATTCAACATTGTACTGAAAGATGTAGTCAGTTCTGTAGAGGGAGAAAAATGCACAAAATAGGTACAGAGTAGAAATAAATACATTCAGAGCTCTATATTTGCAGGCAATGGTATTATTGTCCGTGGAGAAAATTTGAATCTTCAAAGAAGCTGCTAAATTGATCAAATGAGTTTAGCACGGTGATAAGATATAAGTGCAATATGCAACTATGAAACACATTTCTAATTATTATCATAAACAACTGGAAACTGAACAGAAATTACTTTTTAACACAGGATCAACCAAACAAAAAATCTTTACACCTAAAAAAGTACGTGCAAGATCGCTAAAAACTACAAGACATAAATGAGAGAAAACAAAAACCCAAATAATGGAGACAAATAATAAGTTGGTGTATTTTAAGAATCAATATGGTTAAGACACCATTTATCGATTTGAACTAATTCAAAACAATACCGATCCAAAAGCCAAAATCTCTTAGCTTGATTAGCCAATGCTATTTTTTAACAAAAATGATGTATTATGAGAACTCATACTACCTGATTTAAGACTTATTATAAACGTACAGTAATGAACTGGACATAGTAATGAACAAAGAATATATGCATAGATAAAAGGAAGAAATTAGGATCCAGAAATATAACCACACAACTCATTCTGACCACCTGCAAAAGCAGTCAATGGGAAAAGAATAGCCCTTTCAATGAATTATTGTACAATTTGATAGCCTTATGTGACATACCTTTCACCACATAAAAATTAACTTGGAGCGAATCATTGATAGAAATATAAAATACAAAACTAAAAAATTTCTATTAAAAATATAGAAGACAAGTTTTTCAGCCTTGAATTAGGAAAAGATTTCTTTGTTTGGAAATCCAAAGCGTAAGCCAGAAAAGAAAATATATTAGACTTTGTCACATTAGAAACGTCTGCTCTTTGAAAGACACTGATAAGAGAAAGGCCAACCACAAATTGAGGGGAAAAAAAGTTTCAAAATGTAGTTTTGACAAAAGGTGGTTACCTCAAACATAAAAAGAATCCTTATCACCCAGTGAATAAGAAAACAAGCATCCCAATTAAAAAAAGAATGGACAAAACATTTACAGAGATACTTCATCAAAGAAAATACTTACATGGTAAATAACTTCATAAAAAAGGTTCAACACCATTAGACATTAGGGAAATGCACGTGCAATCTGCTATGAGACACTGCTATGCACCTATTAGAATGGTAACAACAGTGGGGCGCCTGGGTGGCTTGGTTGGTTAAGCGTCCGACTTCGGCTCAGGTCATGATCTCACGGTCCGTGAGTTCGAGCCCCGTGTCGGGCTCTGTGCTGACGGCTCAGAGCCTGGAGCCTGTTTCAGATTCTGTGTCTCCCTCTCTCTCTGCCCCTCCCCTGTTCATTCTCTGTCTCTCTGTGTCTCAAAAATAAATAAATGTTAAAAAAAATTAAAAAAAAATGAATGGTAACAACAGCAACATCTGACAATGCCAAGGGCTGGAAAAGATGCAAAACAACTAGAAATTTCATCCACTGTAGGTGAAAAAAAAAATTGCTTATTTTGGTGAGACTATTTTGCATCCCTGCTTTAAAAAATTTTAGCTATTTCTTGATTTTAAAGTAATCTCTACACCCAACATGAGACTCAAACGCATGACCCCAAGATCAAGAGCTGCATGCTCTATTGACTGAGCCAGCCAGATGCTGCCAGGCTGGCTATTTCTTATAACAGTAAACACGTACTTACCATCTGTCTTGGCAATCCTACTCCAAAGTATTAACCTCAAATAAACAAAACCTAAACACAAATGTGAATGATGGTTTTAATCAGAATCACCCCAAATGTGCGAATATCCTTCAAATGGTGAATTAATTAAGAAAATTGGCACATCCATACCATAGACCATTTATCTCAATATGAAGACAAACTGTAGATACACGTAACAACATCCATGAATCTCAAAAGACTACGCAAAGTGAAAGAAACCAGATGCAAAAGACTACTTGAAATTTTGGCGAAAGCAAATTTTAGAACAGAAGATAGACCCATTGTTACCAAAGGTGAGGGGTTGTGAGTTGTGCGAAGGACATGAGGGAAGTTTTTTGGGGTGATGACAACGTTCTATATCTTTTTAAAAATTTTTTAAAAATTTATTTATTTAAAGAGAGAGACAGAGAGAGAGAGAGACAGAGAGAGAGAGAGAAAGAGAGCACAAGGGCACGTGCAATGCACAGAGAGGAGGAGGGAAAGAATCCCAAGCAGTCTCCACAGCATCAACATGGAGCCTGAGGCAGTACTCAAACTCGCGAACCTGAGAGATCATGAAATCTTGAGATCATGACCTGGGCAGAAAATCGAGAGTCTGACACAACCAACGAGACACCTGGGTGCCTTGACAATGTTCTGTATCTCGATCATGATGTTACACCGCTATGATTATTACAATTTATAGAAGTAAACACCTTAGACAGCTAGCGTCTAACACATGTAAATTAAACTTCAACTTGAGTTTTAAAAAAATGTGAGGGGTGATATTAAACGTCTGAGACAAGGCAGAATTTCCATGGCAGACTGTGGAGGAAGACAGCAAAAGGCACACTCATAGTAGGGTTATACTACGAGACTGAATGGACCCAGCAATTGGCCAGGTTTCTTAAAAGACTAGCAGCACACTTTGCTTTTCAAAGTGGTAAATGATGTTCTGTAAAGGCAGATACAAACGTTTTCATCAACAAGAAGCTCGGTAATGGAAATAATAAAATTAAAGAGTAGCATTAGTTAGGTGACAGCCCTTAACCATCAGAAGCAAGTGAGCATATGTATTGATAAACAATTAGATCAGAATAGCCAGGGACCTGACCCTCAGAGATCTAAGGGAATGTCTAAAGGACTATAGATTTTTTTTGGTAGTTGTTTTGTTTTTTGGAGGCTTTTTTTTAAAGCAAAGTATATAGGAGGCCAAAAAGTGTATTATGTGCATGTATGTATGCATGGATGCATGCATGGAAGTGTTTATATATACATTTGGGGGGGGCAAAGGCCAAAGTTATAGAAAGTTACAACCCCTTTCCTAGTTTCCAGAGCTTAGTCTGTTCCCAGATCAGTACTCATCAGCTAAAAATGATTCTAAGTTCCCATAAGGAAGGATCCTGCAACCCTGGGTCAAATGATGAAATGGGGGTCACCTGAATCTTTCACCAAAGGGACCTCAGGGAAATTTTATCAAGTGACTTTACCCTGGAGAAAGAGGGATACCAGATCACCCAAGTAATATGAGATTTAGAGTCTCAGTTGATGTTGATAAATGAAAATCTAGAGAAACCTGCCTATAGGTGTCGGGTAATCATGAGAGGAGTCTCAGGCCCATCAACCTCATAGTGGGCCCATTAAACCCATGGACAGTTCCACTATTAATTATCCCAGTTCCTAAATATGTAATTGAAATATACCTAATTAGCAGCTGGCAGAAATTTCACATGAATTCTTCAACCTTTGGAGAAGTAAAGGGTAAGGTAATAAACCTAATCTCTGCCCTCTTCTCCCGGGTAAGAAAATAAATCAAAATCAGTGTTGCACAGTATGGTGAATGACAGAGACTGGGGCTGCTCTCAAAAACTGAAAGGATCCAGGTGCAGATATAGTGTATGCAGATGTGGCTTCCTTCTCCTCTCCTTTCATTTCACCAACATGACCCCGGAAAATCTAGACGGAGAGGGGTGAATGGCAGCGGACTTCTATAAACAGGAAGAAGCGACAACAATTGCAGCTGCTGTACTGACATAGGGTGTTTACTAGAGAGGATGACCCACAGGTTCTGGTTCATGGTAGACTGCCATGGATTTGGTAAATGCATTTGCTTCAAAAGCCCAGGGTCAGAAGCAGTTCTCTTTTCCAGGAGGTGGAAAACTATGTACGTTCAACATCTCGCCTCAGAGATCTATCCATTCTGCTGCTATTTCTTACAATGTAGATGAGGTGGAGGTCCAGCAGAAAATAAAACTGGTCCACTATGTTGATGATTTCATAGAAATTCAAGCTGAACAGGAAGAAGTCTGAGTACTCCACCAAATCTTCAATTAAAGAATGGTCATGATTTTCTGTTTGCTAGTGTAGATGTGATTTTATTCTAAATTACATTTTAATATTTTTAATGCTTGCTTATTTATTTACTTATTTGTTTGTTTATCTATTTATTTTGGGAGAGAGCATAGGAGGGACAGAGAGAGAGGGAGAGAGAGAATCCCAAGCAGACTCTGTCCTGCACGTGCAACATGGAGCCTGACGTGGGGATAGATTTCATGAACTGTGAGATCATAGCCTGAGCTAAAACCAAGAGCCAGGCTCTTAACCGAATGAACCACCCAGGTGCCCCTATTTTACTCTAAATTACATTTTAATGAGCACCGTTGTAGAGTAACACATATATACAACAATAGTATTGTAACTATTCATCAAACTTACTGGACTATCTTCTGAGGACGATAAATGTTTCTGTTATTTGGTTTGTTTTTTTTTTTTTTTTTTTCCACTTACATCATAACAGTAAAGAATTCCAGTTTACCTCATGCTTCCAATTGGTACAAGTTTATTTGTTCTTCTTAGTTTTCTCCGTAGGCCAAATTCCTAGCACAATGTTGAATAAAAGTAATGAGAATTAGAATCTTTCTCTCATCTCTGATTTCAGAGATTGGCACATCCATACCGTAGACCATTTATCCCCAATGGACCACCTTTAACATTATTCATACTGTCTTTAACGTTATTCATTATGAATGACATTATAATCTTAACCACGATATCCCCTATCACGTTATGACAATTCTTTCCTTGTCTACATTGACTGCTTGAGGTACCACCTATTTCCCAGTACAAGAGATTTTCAAATTGACTTCGCAGTTCCATCAAATTTTGGATGTATGTACTTTAAAGCCATATTATTAGGGAATCCATTTATATGTGTTATGATAACTGACACATTTGCATTTATTTGCTCCGTTTCATGTTGCACATCTGTTTCCACTTTTGTCTCTGACTCTTTACATTTCTTTTTTGCTTTTTAAAAATTAAGAAAAAGTTGCTTTGCCCACATGCCTTCATTTTTATTGATATATATTTGAAATTCTTTGACTTGGCATTCTTTAAAAAGGCTAGCACATACGCTTAAAGTGTAAAGCAAAGCATATCTTTGGTACCAGTTTCCCTTCAAGCTATGATTTCCCAGTTATTAGCTATTATTCCCCAAGGTTTCAGTTGTCATCCTGTGTCTCCAACCCCACAGAGTAAATATTTTCTGTTGGTTTATACTGTTCTGAATGTTTAGATTTACGCACAAGTTTATGTTTTGAATTTTTTTGTCAGCACTTCTTTTTTGCTTCTCAGACCTACTCTACGAATATATTTTTTTCTACTTCCTCGGACAGCATTATTGAGCTTGTATTCATGGTAAACTCTGGTTTTGTTTATCTAAAAATATTTCCATTTTACTGTCAACTTTAAAGAATGGTTTGTTGGATATTCAATTTTAGAACACATGTTATTCTCTACAATGACTTTAGTTTCCACGGCTGGTTTCGTGAATTCTGTTGTGAGTCTTGTACAAGTCCTTTAAAAAGGTAATATTTTCTTGGTAAAATTTTAAATACTCCCTTTGTCTTTGGTGTATTGCTATTTCATTACATATGTCTTAGTATCAATTTATTTTTATTTGTCATGACTGATATCCATGGTATTTCCTGAGTCTGAAAATGTATGCATTTTTCCCTCTGGAAAATCTTTATATTCCCAAACATGATATTGAATAATATTGCCAACTTTCCTTCCCACATTTCTTCTTAATTATTTTCTGGGGTCCGTTAAAATATACATTTGTCATTTTGAATCTGTCTTCCATGATTTTATTCTCACTTGTATTTTTTTTTCTTTCATGGTCTTTATCAGATTCTGATAGATTTTCTCATCATATATAACTTTGTATCTGTGTCTCTATCCATCAATTTTTCAAAGATTTCAATCTGAAAAACTCTTCACACTTAAAATTATTGAGAATCCCTCTCTATGAAAATACATCTGTGTTTCATTTTTACTCACACACTCACAAAAGCTCTGACACCAGATGTGTAGGGTTTTTCTCCACACCAAGCAATCTCTGTGACATCAGCTGGGTGTCCAATAATTCAATTCAGTTCATTTCTAATACCAACCAGTCTTATGGGACTGAGTCTTTATCCTCTACAGGTCCCATAGGTTAAAGACTCAGTCCCATAAGACTACCCTTCAAGACTTCAGATTCCTGTCATTTTTAGTAGGTCCCTAGGTTGCCCACAACTTTGTCTGCTTTTGCTGAAAATCAGAGATTTCCCACAACCTCCTTGGATTTGATCATTTGCGAAAACAGTTCACAGAACTCAGGAAAATACTTACTTATGGCCACCAGTTTATTATATAACAAAGGATGTAATAAAGGATATGGATAAACAGCCAAACAAAGAGATGATATGAGATCTGGAAGTGTTCCCAGCTCAGGAGCTTGTGGATTTGGGTTGCACCAATCACCCTGTATATGGATGTGTTCAAAAGCTGGAAGATCTCAGAACCCCATACTTTTGGGATTTTTATGGAGGCTTTATCCCATAGGCATGACTGATCATTAACCCAATCTCCATCCCGTCTCTGCTTTCTGGAGGATAGGACAGGAGTAACTAAAAGTTCCAAGCTTCTAATTACAGCTGGGACTTTCTACTCATTAACCCCCATTCAAGAGCTCAAGAGTCATATTGTTAGCTTATAAGTGATATTCCTATCATCCCCCAAATTCCAAGGGATTAAGGAGCTGGGTGTCAGACATTCCTATCACTCAGAAAATTATCAGGAACCAGGGTCAAAGAATAAATGTTAAAATGAAATATTTTCCCAGTACCACTATTGACAAGGGTTTTATTTTATTTTTTTTTCAATGTTTATTTATTTGTGGGACAGAGAGAGACAGAGCATGAACGGGGGAGGGGCAGAGAGAGAGGGAGACACAGAATCGGAAACAGGCTCCAGGCTCTGAGCCATCCGCCCAGAGCCTGACGCGGGGCTCGAACCCACGGACCGTGAGATCGTGACCTGGCTGAAGTCGGACGCCCAACCGACGGCGCCACCCAGGCGCCCCTGACAAGGGTTTTAAAAGCTCTGTGTGAGGAACCAGAGCCAGAGACCCATATATGTATCCCTTATTATTTCCCCTCCCCCAAAACTTTTGTTCATCCATATAAATATCTTGATATTGACTTATTAGAAAATGAAAAAAAAATTGTTAAGATACTTATTGACTTAAGCACATTAATTTTAAAGTAACAATAATAAATCTATTACCCGTTAGTATAAGAGAAAATATTACAACCATCACATTTTATTAAAAGACAATACCTTATTAAAATAATCGTACTTCCAAAGAAAAAGAAGCTCAGTAAGAAGTGGCATTTTTGTATATCTCTTTAATATTTGTTTTAATAGGACTCAGCTCTTTTGTCTTGTACAAATTTTTTGCTGTATGATGTTTTGGTTGAAGTATATGAAGAAAACCCAAGCTTAGACAACATACGTAACTGGAGAAGGGCAGATAGTAACCTTTAATAACATTTTCAGATAACTAGGGTTGTTCTATTTTGTTACTATGCTACAATTCAGCAAGTGGTAGATAGTACCTTAAAGGATAGGATAGTAGCAATGAGAAATATGAAGCCTTATCAGTGAACACATACACTGTTACTTAAAAATCCAATAGTTTATCTTGCACTTAAATATATACTTTAGCTCAGCGTGATTTTGTAACATCATGAATTGGTCACTTGGAAAATACTTATTCACCGAGTTATGCAGATCTTCCAAATGTTGGCAGAGTCCATAACACAAGTCAAACAATAACTCTCGCTATTATCACCAAAGATCTTATCAAATACATCTTTTAGAAGTGGGAAGCTGTTGAGTTTACGGCAATAGGGACAAGTTACCCAAAATTCTAACTTTTGCTACAGGGTGCCAATTTTATCTTTGGCAACCACATCCTCGGCTGTTTTCCTTGGTAAGACAGGCACACTTTGTTCATTTTCAAGAAGATAGCTGCCAAGTACCAAAGTACGAATAGACGTGGTTTGTCTGTTAGTCATTACTTCAAGTCAAAATATTGGGTTTCGCGGAAAAGCGGCTGCTTCAACTAGCAGTTCAAATCATCATATAGGTTATTTTCTCCGAAACAGCTATCAGAGTTCCATATGCAGCATGAGCGCTTTGTATATACTTCTCATGCGATTACAGAAAATCCTTTAAAAAGTGTACCCCAGGTTACAGATTGTATATAATCACTTTGACTGCTTTTTTTCAGGACATTTTGAAGTATACACCAGCCTTTTTTTTTCTCTCACTTTTTTAACTACACACGCATTAAAAAAAAAAAATTACTAGTGTAGTTTGCTACCACTGCCTCCATTATTCGAAGATTCCAGCAGTTTTATACTATTTTTGCTTTTGCAAATGTCAAGAGAGTATAAAAATTATTAACTTCCAACCATTGTTATGAAAATAATTTCGACTCCATGGACCCTTTGGAAAGGTCTTAAAATTCCCCAGTGTCCACAGAACACTTCAAGAATGGCCTTAGATGGACAGAAGATAGATCTTTCCCAGTTTATACCGTTGTGTACTATCTGGTTTAACCCATCCAATGAGCTTTTGCTTATGCATTAGCAGTTTTTGAAAAATAATCTTTCCTTCACATTTGTCTTTTATGTTCACAATCTCTTTGCTCTTATCTGCTCTCAAGAATGTATTTCGTAGCACGTAAGTCATAGTTAAGATCTGAACTACCTGTGGGCCTTAATCTGTGGGTCTCATTCTGCTAGCACTTTCTCATTGTGCTATCTTTTGTTGTGCATGTGCTTTGCTGTTCTCTTAAGAGCTCCTGTTCATCTGAACTCCATATGTGGGAATACTTTAAGGCCCGTATCCAAGGTGCCCTCCTTCAGAGAGGATTTGAATTCGCTTTTGCTGAGTAACTGGGAACCTTTACAAACCCAAGTGAGCCAACTCGGGTCAGCTGTAATGCTTTACTATAAATCTGCTTCATTAGGGGCATTTTGGGGATAAGTGGATTATGCTGGTTCTGTGAAGTCAGGCCACAGCCCGTCATGAGCCTCACCATGTGGTTACACACATGTAGGAGAGAGGCTGTGATCTCTCCACTCAGAGCCAAGTTTGAGGAAGATAACTGTGTGTCCTATCTCCTTTTGCAGAGAGGGTTTTTCTATGGGTCCACGTTTCGTCGAGAGTATAGCTCTTTGAACCCCCTCCTTTATGTGAGTCTCTCTCTGCAGACTCCTCATCATGTGTAAGACCTGGACTTTTAACCCTGGGTCTAGATGGCTCTTAGGCTAAAACTCAAGTTCAATGGGGCTCAGAAGCAGCTCTTCAGACTGCGGCCAGCTCACCTCACTGAATTCATGCTCTCGCTTAGTCTGAGTATTTCCTGACTTTCTTTAGCAGTTCAGCAATGCACATAAAATTATTTTTTGAATTTTGTGTAGTCATTTTAAGTGTTTGTAATGGAGATACAAATGAGATATTCCAACGTATTCTCCATTCACTCTTCAATTCACTCCAGTCTGGATTCTGCATCTAGTACTCCATTGCCCTTGACAGTTTTCAAATGGTATATTCTTGTTTCTGGCTCCATTGTGTACAGCTTCTTGGCCAGAATGTATACAGTTGTTTTTCACTCCTTAAATCATCCGCACCTTTCTGATTGCTCGTTTAGTTTCTACCACAACTGTCAGTCCTTCACAGACTACTTTATTAGTTCTCTTCCTCTAATTTTTGTGTGTGTGCGTGTTCTTGTGTGTGTGTGTGTGTGTGTGTGTGTGTATGTATTCGCAAATAGATGTTTGTGGAATTGCAAGACTTTTTTATTTGGAATTCCAAGATTTTAACTCCAGATTCTGCTGACCTTGCCAGACCTCTTTTCTTTGATCCAATTAATATATCCAAATGTCTGATTAAAATCCTGGCATAATTTCCTGACTACTCAAATTTAATACTGCTTCCAAAATTGATTTCCTCTATTCAAGCTTAAGCAATGTTGATTATGTAATATCTTATACATGCAATATAACATATGTAGTCTTTGAAATATACCAAAAATTATAAAAAAGAAACATATTAACAAAATTAATACAGATTAGTGTACTACCTAACTAAATTACTAGAATATTATCAATAGCAATGAATCTCTATTTGTGTGCTTCTCCCTAGTCTTACCTCCTCTTGGCTATTTGGATTTGCTTTATTAATCATTCTTGTGTCTTGCTATAGTATTTTAATATCTATGTATCTCTAAATGTATATTTTGTGATTTATGGAAATATCACAATTGGTGCATATATATGTATGTGAATTAATATTTTCATTTAAAATCTTATTTTTAAGATTTATTTATGTTGTTGGTATACTAGTTCACTTTTTCACTTATACACTGTGTGAATATAATACAATTTATTTGTACACTCTCTTGCCAAGGGATACAGGGTCATTTCCAACATTTTGCTATTGAAAATAATGCTGTAAGACGTCCCAGGCCCATACTTGGTCACATTTCATGTTTGGTGATTCGATGAACCTCCCGAGAGTGTGCCAAATTCCTTTTCAGAAGCCAGTCCTATGCAAGAGTTTTTAGTTTTCATAGAATGCATGCCTAAAAGTGCAAGGGAGTTGTACGGAATATACATATCCTACTTTATAATACTAAAATATTGTTCAAATGGCTTGTTCTAGTTTACAACCCAATCAACAGTTACTGTAAAATCTGGTTTTTCTACATGCTTGCAAAAACTAATGTAATCGAACATCTCTTTTTTTTTTTTGCCAAGTTAAAGCATGTAATAATATATCTCATTGATGTCTTCATTTTTATTTCCTTAGTTGCTGATATAAGTGAAGAGTTCAGTTCACCAAAGTTTATTCCTTTGTTAAGAAATACTTGTTCAGGGGCGCCTGAGTAGCTCAAGAGGTTAAGCGTCTGACTCTTGATCTTGGCACAGGTCATGATCTAATGGTTCATGAGTTTGAGCCCTATGTCGGGCTCCTCACTGATCGCATGGAGTCTGCTTAGGACTCTGTCTCTTCCTTACTCTGCCCCTCCTCTTCACTCTCTCTCTCTTTTTCTCTAAATAATATAATATAGTATAATATAATATAATATAATATGAAATGCTTATTCATATTTTTCCCGTTATTTTATGCTATGTGTCTTTTAAAAAAAAAATGGATTCCAGTGAGTATTTCATATATTCTGGATACTAATTATTTGGCATAATTTGAATCATAAAACTAGCTTCTAGCTTGACTTTGTATTTATATTTTGTAGCTATTTGTTGCTGATATAGGATAAAAAATTATTTGTGGTCATATCAGTAAATGTGCTAATAATTTTTGTAGATTCTTTTGGATGGTTTTTAATGAGTTTATTAATTTTTTTAATCCTTTTCCACATTAGACTCTAAACTCACTGACTCTAACACAATGCTTATATTGTTCAATATAATATCTTCAGTTTATGTCAGAATTCTTGATGCAGTCAATAAGTACGTGCTGATTGGCATGAGTTAGTCTTACCATCTACAGAAAACCATAAGTGAAAATTAGCAATCATTGGTTTTTCAGTCATCAAGTAAAACCATTTTTGTGTATAGAGTACAAACCAGGTGCTTCAAAAAAATAAGAGATGTACAAGATGTGTCTTCTACCCTCCAGGCATTTTTATAGCCACAGATTCCTTTCTTTTCACAATTGGAACCATAATCCCTTTATTTAGTCTACTTTGAGCAGGAGACTGTTCTCTCTAGGTAGTATTTTTTAATACATACAGCTGTTTTTAAAACATTTTCAACATTTGTTTCACTGTGTGGTATTTACCATATAAACCAAATTTAATGTAGCTTGTATCTCCAGGAAATTATTTGAAACACCTGCATTTAACTTTACAGAGCATTAGGAAAATTTGCCACATGTTCTGATTTCATAAACCACATACGTTGAATATCTCAAAAAACGCTAGTTGTTCAGAAACAAAAAAACTAGTACTTTTTATAATAATTAAGATTCGTAAAGTATATCAGCACAGTTGAGTAGAAAGCAAATTGTGCTCTTTTAAACATGGGAGGCATCCTCTTTTACTTGAATTAAAAAAAAATTCAATAAATTATTATATATTATATATTCCCAGAGAGACCTGGGAATAATGTCAAACACTATGAGGTAGAAAGGTGGAGAACGTAGAGCAGATGGAGAGTTTTTCTCTGTAGAACTTTTAATATTGCCTGGGCAAGACAGACCAAGGCTCGGCAAATGTTGCTCAAAGAGCAACGAAATATCTGGCCTTCATTCTACCCCCAGAACTATCTGCTCACTAGAACTCATCCATTGTGCACTGAACTCATGACTTCTACCAAATTGGATGATACAGGTGTATTTTAAGAATATTTTAAACAGCTAGATGTTATAAGTGAATTTCCTTTATTATTATCTAAGCATAGGATTTATGCTAATCTTAGTAATCACAACACTGCATTTAGCCAGAAACATTCCATAATCTCACAACGTAAGTTTAGCATACATTAATTTAAGTCAATATTTATATGTGTATTTTGGTATCCTTTCACCCAGATGTCCATCACTCACATATGGAGTTTTTTTATTTAAAATTTTTTTTTTCAACGTTTATTTATTTTTGGGACAGAGAGAGACAGAGCATGAACGGGGGAGGGGCAGAGAGAGAGGGAGACACAGAATCGGAAACAGGCTCCAGGCTCTGAGCCATCAGCCCAGAGCCTGACGCGGGGCTCGAACTCACGGACCGCGAGATCGTGACCTGGCCGAAGTCGGACGCTTAACCGACTGCGCCACCCAGGTGCCCCTCACATATGGAGTTTTGATAAAGCTTCTATACATTAAAAATAAGACTCATTTATTTAATTTGAACACAGTTCTAAGTGTTTTGCTATACAAGTATTATTTAAAGAGAGAATTAAAGAGGCTAACAGATAAGTTTTATTTTTTAAATTTTTTTTCAACGTTTTTATTTATTTTGGGGACAGAGAGAGACAGAGTATGAACGGGGGAGGGGCAGAGAGAGAGAGGGAGACACAGAATCAGAAACAGGCTCCAGGCTCTGAGCCATCAGCCCAGAGCCTGACGCGGGACTCGAACTCACGGACCGCGAGATCGTGACCTGGCTGAAGTCGGACGCTTAACCGACTGAGCCACCCAGGCGCCCTAACAGATAAGTTTTAAATTGCAGGTTGTTTTCAGTAAATCTAGCATTTGTTAAATCCTTAAACAATTAAGCTCTTTATAATTTTTAAGAGATGATGGCAAAAATAGTCCTTTGGGCAAAGGCAGTCTCAGAATATGAGTGCTGATGAAATGAATGATGTTAAACATATATAATATGAATTGTATGCATACTATATAAAATGTATCACATGCATCTATGCTTCTATATACACGCATATATACATAGTTGCATGTATGTATCCAGTTTCAGATATATGCATGTGCATGTGTTTATTTGTGTGTTTCTTTGCCTTCATTTTTTAAAAACTCTCTGCATTTTTTTTTTGTCTCTAATTGAATTCTTGGTTTCCAACCCCTTCCCCACCCACTTTCTGTCCCTCATTTTCTGGCCCTCTCTCTTTTCTTTGCTTCTGCAAAATAGAAAGAGACAAAACAATTCTGAAATAAAGAAGGGAAAAGATTATAATTCTGGCCATAGCATAATCCAGCAGGTTATAGTCACCATTATTCTTCCCTAAATTAGCAGTTTCAGGGTTGTTGATGTTAAACCAACCAACCCACACGTCTCCCCCAGGTCTCAGCGCTAACAGTCAGCAGAGCTCATGCTTAAATCCAGGCCTTCTGTGTCAAAACCTCTTTATCTTTACCATTGCATTTTGATTGACATCGAAAGTACAAGATACAGTTTTGCTACACCCTGTGACTGGTAGTTTTTGGAAATCAGCTGAATGTGGAAGAGAACGAAACTGGAGTAGATAAAGGAAATGCCAAGAATAGTCAAAGAAAGCAATCGGAGTAGTCAAAGGAAATTCTAATACATGATTACAGTATTGACACATCGGTCAGGAAACAGGAACCACATTACACATTTTAAAAATGGATGGAATTTAATATAGGCAATTAGTTACACTGCTCCTGGAGGCTGGGAGAGTTAAAGGAAAGATGAAGAATATAATGCCAGGACGCAGCTACAAGCCTAGAGCAGAGGGACCAAAGGAAGAAGCTGCTGTTATCAGAATCTAGAAACTCAGAGGAGGCGCTCTGAGGATTTAAGGCTCAGTTAGTTAAGTGTCTGACTTTGACTAAGGTCATGATCTTGGAGTTCGTGAGTTCGAGCCCCGTATAGGGACGCGTGAGTACTGCTGGCAGGGACACAATGAAGCTTGATCGGTGTACTTAAAGAGGCTGGACGCTGGAACCAACTGCTGCTAGGAGACATCAATGGCAAGCGCACACAAATCGCAAGAAACCGCACTCTCCCTCCCTCTTGCTTGCAAGCATCGTTGTATTGCTACCCACGGCTACTGAAAGGAAGCCCACGGTAAAGGAGAAACGTCATTTCACGGATTCAGGTCTCGTAGATTTGTTTTGGAGGTAGGAAAGGTAAATAACTAGCACAATTATGTAGAGACTGTAGATACAGTGAGTAGCTTCGAAGAGTTAGCGCTGATGCGGCAAATAATAAACTCAGGATTGAAACCGTTCAGTTTGAGGTGTTTGTGAGACATGAAGATAGGACCCAGGTAGTCAGATCGTTATGTGTATCTGCGGCATAGAGGAAATGTTGTCACTGAAAACATAGATATCATTCTTTCCTTTCTCCATTCATTCCTTCACTCAATATCCCACTGACATATAGGTAATAGTGAAACTATGGACTGATTCATAGCATGCAGATAAATAAGAAATACCTAGAAAAGAAAAGAGCTCAGGATAAAAATCCAAGGATCTCTGCAAAATACAATCTAGAGACGCTCAGGATATTTACCACTTCCCAGATGTTTGACCTTGGCAACTTAGCCTCTTTCTACCTCAATTTTCCTTTGTAAAATAAGGGTAATAATATTTGCCTAATAAGATTGTTGTGAGGATTGAGACAATGACAAATGTTCAGAAAATTGCCAAGCGGGGCACTTGGGTGGCTCAGTTGGTTAAGCATCCGACTTCACCTCAGGTCATGGTCTCACGGTTTGTGAGTTCAAGCCCCACATTGGGCTGTCTACAGCAGCACAGAGCCCACTTCAGATCCCCTCTCCCCCTCACTCTCCGCCCCTCCCCACTTGCTCATGAGCTCTCTCACTTCTGCTCGCTCTCTCTCTTAAAATAAACATTAAAAAAAACTGTCAAGCATATTTAAAAAAAAATTAAATTTATTAATTTTGACAGAGACAGAGCATGAACAGGGGAGGAGCAGAGAGAGAGAAGGAGACAGAGCATCCAAAGCAGGCTCCAGTCTCTGAGCTGTCAGCACAGAGCCCTATGCGGGGCTCGAACTCACGAACTCCAAGATCATGACCTTAGCCAAAAGTAGACACTTAACTGACTGAGCCACCCAGGCATCACTTTTTTCTTTTCTTTCTTTTTTTTTTTTTTTTAACTAACATTTAAATTTAAAAAATGTATATATAGACAACTACCAAGCATATTGTAAGCATCCAATCAGTATTAGTGTTTACTGTAATTACAGGAAAGCCTAAGAAGAGTCAGCAAAGAAATTATTGCTACTATTGTTAAAGAAACAACTGGAATTATGGCATATGTATCGAGTCTATACAACATGGATTGTTTTTTTCTCCTTCTCTTTCTGCCTAGGTTTGGATGCCCACATTATGCATTCCACAATCCATGTCTGCCATTCACATAATGGCATCTTGCAATCAGACAGGCAAGGTAATTTTCCAAAATATAAAAAATAAAGCTTGTTTGCTGCCTAGATGCATCTGTTATTCAAGACTACTGGAGTTATACTAGCTGCTTTCTGATTTATAGGCGAGAGAATCAACTGCAGGATAAATGATAGCAGAAGAATGAGATAAAATGTACACATAAGCTTTAAACAATTTGCAGAGTTTAACATGGTAAAAGACATGATTTGGGTGTCACTTCAGCTTTTTAAAAAGCAGTAAAGTATCTTCGAGTTATGTGAACCTTTATGAAGAAAAATGCATATGGGAAAGGTATACTATACAGTGAGATGGTTACTGACAACATAGCCAATGAACAGTAACAGAGGTGAGCAATTAGTAATGGGAAATTTCAAGGTGGGATTATTGAGTCCATAGGGAGTTTCAGAACACTGGATACGAACTGAGATGTTTCAAAATTCAGTCTATTTTACACTCTACATTTCAATGAAAGGAATAACTTGATACATTTTCATAGTGAAATTCACCTTCTCTCTTAACCTGATTATCAGAATGGAGAGCTACAGTTGTATGATTTAATTATCATGCCTTTCACAGCTTCTCTACAGAGATATGGATAAAAAATATCACCTAAAGAGAGATTGCCGTAATGCAGATATCTTGCGCCAAAGAGAACTCTGAAAGCTTTTACGTATTAACTTGCTCATTTATGTAGTACAGTCCATTTACAAATAACTTTTTCAGATCCTGACTCAAACGCCACTAATATGAATTTCTATTCCAGTTATTTGGGAGTGAGGTATAAATTGCTAGTATACTTAGACTTGCCTAGAAGTGTCTGAGGAATGTGATTTTTGAAGAAGTTTATGGTTGAAAACTATAAGCTACACCAAATTGAACGCGTGAAAATTCTCTATTCAGATAAAAGATAAAAACGGAGTCAAATTTAGAAATGTGTGAGTAAAATAAGGGTTTAGGTCTTGTCACTGTTTGTCTCAAAAAAGAGAATTTTATAAACGCCTGAAGAAAAGAGTAAGGGGTCAAGATGACAGAATATGCAATCCTTAAAAAGCAGAGAGCAGGGTCAAAATGCAACTCCTTTAAAAGAAACAAAATTGCAGGGATGGGGGGTGGGCGGTGGGCCCAATGATTTCACTTTCCTTGAGGCCTCATAGTTGAAGAGATTCTTTTAACAAATGCTTTAAAGCTTGGGGCTGATCTATCAAAATTTAAAAGTCTTGAAATTCATGGAATGCAGAGCCTAGAGACCAGGTGGATTCACAATCTACTACAAGGGACAAATGGTTAATTTTGTTCTACACCACTTACGAAATCACATATGTACGTATTGTGACCAATATCAAGAATCAAATATTCAGCACTATTGTGCTCCTCCTATTCTGCCTTTATTTAATGTAAACAAAATTTAACTTTGCTATATTTTACTAGCAATTGGGAGGTTTTTTTTTAACCAAAAAGACCATTACATAGGTTTCTGAGAATTTGTTTTAGAAATTAACGTAAAAATCTCTATTTTTGTGTAGGAATAGTTATCTTATAATTATATATATAGGTTAAGTGATAAGCTTTTGAGAAAAATATAAAAATGAGAAATAATGTTAAGTTAGGGAATGTCTATATTGTGTTTCACAATAGTCTGAAAGAATATAATTGTAACTGGAAACGTTTTTTGTTTTTTTTTGTTTTTGTTTTTGTTTTTGTTTTTGCTATTTACCCACTTTAGATGCTCAGAAATTTACTGTGTATCTTTTGGTAAAGGCCAAATATGCAGAATAATATATGTAGGGAAAATTGAGTACGAATAAGAATATTAGAGAAAATTTTATTTTAAAATGATGTGTCTTCAGTGATAATACGAAAATGGCACTAATGTGTGTTTAGTTCCATCACTCTTTTTATAAACATAAATACCACTATATAACATAGTTTTTAATGCAATCAGAGAAATCTGTGCTTTGTTTTCCACATATTTTCACAGATAGGGGAGCATTAATACTATATTGTCAACACCCGTTCTCATGTCGTTTGAGCAAAGACTCTATAAATGCCGAAAAGAAAGTTAAGTAAAATTACTCAAAATTGAGATTGTGGGGAAAAAAGGCCCGGTTGGCTTTGATTCAACTTGACTCACATGAGGAGATTAAACAATAACACATTTGAAGGTATAAGTGAAATTCTTATTACAGAATGTCAACTTGATTGGTACAATCGTTATCTATGTATAAATACAGAGTTTTTGAGAGCTACGGGGCTTGGCTTCCTGATCTAAGAATCCAAATTAAAGAGCCTAGACTGCCTGGAGCCACAGGTTTAAATCCTGTCAACCAACCCCTTCTTCTTTCTGAAGCAGATAAACCAGGTTCCCCAAAGCCAGCTCTTTGTCTGGGGTGGAGTGGGGATCTCTCAATGACACTTTCAAACCACGGCCTGATTATACCTTGGGAACACTGCAGATTATTTTGTCTGTCTCAAACAGTAGCACAACTTTGTATTTGCCACAGTTCTGGGACCCAGACCAACCTACAAGGTGGGCCAACAACCACCAGATCCCGGTAGGATATTTGGAATTTTAAAGTGTTTTTATTTCTTTTACTGACACTGATGTATTTTTGAGAGGAATTAAGGAAAGGAGAAATCATTTTGTACAAACCCCAGGAAGATGACCTCTGATAATCAGATATTTATAAGCTACTTTGATCATCCAGTTAAAAGTGGAAAAAGAAAAGAAAAAAAAAAAAAAAAAAGCATGAAGTGGCGATCCAGGCTGGAACTCCTGGGTCAGAAGGCAGATGGGGTTCACAGAAATGCAAAGGCTACAGAACTCTGGGGACCCTTAATCACTCAGAAGTTGGTTCAGCAGCAAATTCAACTGGGCAGACGCACCTCATTCAGTTTTTCAACGGTCCAGAAATTGTAACAAGACTATAACCAGTGGATTAAAACCTCTGGATGTATTTTTTCAATTTTTTTGAAAATCTGAAGGGAAAAACATAAAAAAGTTTGTCTTTTTCCGCAAGAAAACTAAGAACACCATTATAGTGAAAAAGCACACAGCTTATTTCAAGAAGGTAAGTGAAGTGATTTAGCAACTTTACTTAAAAAGTAATTTCAGTTATGAGAAAAACTAATAAAGAATAAAAAGAACAAGATCAAACAATACACTTCTCATAGGATACGGATAAAAAGAAATAAAACATTCCTTGAAGAATTCAACTGATAAAAATAGCAGTGTAGATAAAGTTTCCCTTTTTTGTCAGAACAGATCATTAAATTAGTGTCAAAATGGCTTTCTACATTATTTTTATTATTTGCATCAGCCAAAATAATTAGCACTATTAAAATTATTAAGTAAAGGAGATGCTAACTGAATACCAAAGGATTCAGAAGCTTCTACGTTGTGTTCTCATGTACTGAGTTTATCGAAAGTATGGGAATAACACATCACGCAGAAACTATTCCACCTGCTTGGAAATAACTGACATACTAGTGAAGCATCATTAAAATGAACAAGATCCACTGAAAATATTTTTTGTGGACCATGCATCATATTTAATTCAGTCATAAACAATATTGTCACCGTATTCTTAAACTGGGGCCATTACACTGTTCTTTGGCCAAGTACAAGATGCCTCCAGAAAGTAAAAAAAAAATTGTCTCTGAACCATTCTCAGCTATACATGAGGACAGAACACAAAAACCACGACATTTTTCACTTTTCAGGAGATTATGTACAAGGAAGGAGCAAATAAATCCTCTTAAAGCCTCGTCTACCCATTTAATGCCAAAATGTTTTTGAAAGACCATGCTTATTTCAGAAGTCAATAACTGTGATGGACAATTATTCTTTTATTCTCCAGCAAAAGGTTCAAAACACATAGCAACAACAGCTGCTCTCTCTGAATGCAGAAAGGTAGCCAGCAACTCAGGCTATAATTATGTATAATGGACAACAATTTGCCCGTCTAGATTTTTCAGTTTACAATATCCTAGGAATTTGCAGGTGTCACAACTTTGCCATGTTCAGCCACTGAAAGCGGTATTAATTGTCAAGTCTGCTGACTTATTAGAGAAGTTTGAGTAGGCCCCTGAGGTATATGACTAAATAGGTGACTTATGCTCACAAAAGGCCAGCCACCAGATCCTGGGACTATAAAGAATGTCATAGTGATCGCAACGGAAATGTCACTAAACAATACATTCCCACAACAGGGCTCAAAAGAATTCTAGTTTATAATAAAGATAATGAGAGCTCAGCTGTTCTATCCTTGTTGCTCTAAAAAAATACATTTAATTGAGAAAGCTGTCTGGGATTTACTATTACACAACTTACTGCCTCTGCTAACTAGACATTTTATTTTTTTTTTAATTTTTTTTTCAACGTTTATTTATTTTTGGGACAGAGAGAGACAGAGCATGAACGGGCGAGGGGCAGAGAGAGAGAGGGAGACACAGAATCGGAAACAGGCTCCAGGCTCCGAGCCATCAGCCCAGAGCCTGACGCGGGGCTCGAACTCACGGACCGTGAGATCGTGACCTGGTTGAAGTCGGACGCTTAACCGACTGCGCCACCCAGGCGCCCCTAACTAGACATTTTAAAACGACCCATAAGTCCTAGTGCCACACCTTCTATCATAGATGTTGTTTGAAAAGCATTATTGAGGGGTGCCTGGGTGGCTCAGTCAGTTACGCATCTGGCTTGAGCTCAGGTCATGATCTCCTGGTCCGTGAGTTCAAGCCCCATAGAAGGCTCTGTGCTGACAGCTGAGAGCCTGGAGCCTGCTTCGGATTCTGTGTCTCCCTCTCTCTCTGCGCCTCCCCAACTCGTGCTATCTCTATCTAAAATTAAATAAATAAACTTTAAAAAAAATTGAAAAGCATTACTGAATGAATGACTGAATCGTTAAAACTGTCATTAATTTAATTGTAATTAATCTAATAGTAATTGAAGTTTTCTTCCTAGGTTCAAGGCTATGTCCTATATACACAATGTGAAAGATTTTTCTGTATATCCGAGTGTTAAATTAGTACTGGTAGCATGAAAAAGTTGATTCAGAAATTTTGTGCCATCCTATCAAAATAAATGAAACCACAAAGAAGATACAAGTCTCTTTTAACTAAAACTTCAACAATTGCATAATCATATATAAAAGTATTTAAATCATGCAACCTCAATGAAATCTCATTATAAATAGTAAAAAGATCTGTATTTCAACAAAATGATGAAATGTGTTTCCTTTCCTACAAACGTAGTTTGGGTTAAAATCCATAAAGTGGCTGAGTGAAGAGTTGCACAGACTTTTCCATTTTTTGGTAAAATGAACTGTAGCTATAGCTAATATTTTAAACAGTTATGTAAAAGTGTCAAAATAAACTTAGAGGTATTGCTTCCTCTACTCAAAATTAAGCATCACTTGGTTAACAGTTTCTACTTTAACTTTTATGTTTTATTGATAATCATATTAATTTAGTATTAGTTACACAATAGATTTCAAATCTCAATAAACTTTGTTATGTCACATAATGCCCAATAACTAACTGAGTTACTTTCATTAATTAGTCAATCAGTTTTAGTAGTGAAAAATAATTGGGTGGGTCAATTAACTAGTCAGTATAGCTGGAACATTCCAACTGCTGTACAACAAGGTTATGTAAATTTTATTACGTTCATAGAGTCACCTCAATTGTTAGTAGCTATTTTAGTGGGTTTCTGCTACAATAGTTCTTTTCTTTTAACATGAGAAGAGTTCTATGTTCTGCTTTGGTTTTCATTAAATTGACCCTTTATTTTTAAAAGCATTTGCTTTACTGTGTATTTTAGGTTTTGATTCTCAAAATAACTTACTGGCATAAAATCTGTAAACTCATGCCCATTAGCTGCTAATATTCCACGATGGAAAATGAAATTAGCAAGTTTAGGAAAAAAGTTGTTTGACCATCTGTATTTACATGTCAATGTATGTGAACTCTCTGCGGAATTCTCTTTGTACCCAGGCTTCAGTTTTTATTTAATAAAAAGAGCTGGTAGCATTTAATGGCTGTTACTTAGCTCTAACTAATAAATAACTGCTTATTCACTATAATGATGAGGCAGTTAAACTATTTCTTCTGTAAGATAAATACGCTATAATTTGAACTCCATTTGTAGAAATATAAACCTCAGAAAAATGCAGCCTTTGTTTTTATAATACAGCATGGTTTCTCCCTAGTTTTGTTTTTTGAATATTTCCTTGTACTCTAAGTCAAAGTTATGATTGTCTCCTCATTGTGCTGGTTATTAAGTTATTGTTTTTCAGCCTCAAATTCTCCCTTCTGCATTTTGCTCTGTGAGAGGAAGCCTGGGATTTGAGAACTACATTTCTCACTTACCAGCTGGCTCCCCACCAGGTTTCCTAGAAGGGGAGGGAAGGGTGGAAGACAGAGGGACTTATTCCTACCATTTGCTTCCAAATCTTTCTGGCCAGCATTACTCCAGTGATGGTTCTGCACCCTGGCAGTTGAAGCCGGAAGCTCAAAGCTTGTTCCACTTTGCAACTTGTCTTTCCTGCTCCCAGAAGGCACCACATTATATCCCCTCAGAAACACCCATCCGCACACAAAAAGATGCTCATGGGACACCTGAATGGCTGTCGTTTTAGCACCCAACCCTTGGCTTCAGCTCAGGTCATGATCTCACCGTTCGTGGGTTTGAGCCCTCCATCAGGCTCTGAGCTTATGGTATGGACCCTGCTTGGCATTCTCTCTCCCCTTGTCTCTGCCCCTCTCCTGCCCCTACATCCCTCAAAATAAATAAATGAACTTACGAAAAAAAAAAAAAAAAAAGATATTCATCATCACTGACCATTAGGGAAATGCAAATCAAAACCACAATGAGGTATCACTTCATGTCTGTCAGAATGGCCAAAACAAACAACACAAGAAGCAACAGGTGTTAGTGAGGATATGGGGGAAAGGGAACTGGTTTGTGCACTCTTGGAGAAAATACAAACTGGTACAGCCACTGTGGAAGACAGTATGGAGTTTCTTCAAAAGTTAAAAAGAGAACTACCCAATGATCCAGCAATTGCTCTAATGTGTATTTATCCAAATGATACAAAAATACTAATTCAAAGGGATACATGCACCCCGATGTTTATAGCAGCATTATCTACAATAGCCAAGATCTGGAAGCAGTTCAGATATCCATTGTTAGATGAATGGATAAGGAAGAAGTGATATCAATGGAATAGTATTCAACCATAAAAAAATCTTGCCATTTGCAAGGACATGGGTAGAACTAGATGGTGTAATGCCAAGGGAAATAAGCCAATCTGAAAAAACAAATAACATGATTTCACTTATACATGGATTTTAAGGAACAAAACAAATGAGTAAAGGGGAAAAAAGAGAGAGAGAGAAAGACAACCCAAGAAACAGACTTAACTACAGAGAGCAAACTGACAGCTCCCAGAAGGGGGATGGGGTGCCTGGGGTGGGGTGGGGGGCATGGGTTAAATATGTGATGAGGATTAAGGAGTGCACTTTTGATGAGCACCAGGTGTTGTATGGAGGTGATGAATCACTATATTGTACACTGAAACTAATATTACACTGTATTAACCAACTAGAATTAAAAACTTAAAAAGAATAAAAATAAAAACTTAAAAATAAATAAATACCCATCTGAATGGGCTGGTGCCCTTTCTGCAGAGTCTAAGCATCAGATGTGCAGGGCCCCTCATCTGACTGCCTGGGGTACTAGCCCCAGGTGAGGAGCACCCTCTCTTAGAAAGTCAGGGGCTTTTCACCAAGGATGGGGTTCCTTTTTCAAATTCCAGGGTCAGTCTGGTCCTAACCTCTTTCCTGCGTCTCCTGGCCCCACCAGTGCTAACTGCTTCCTTCAGTTACTACCGCTGTGATAACTCAGCCTTCTCCACTTGCCTTTTTAGTTCTCCAATACCTGCAAACAATTTGTTTACATTATTTTTTTTTCCCTCTGTGAAAATGACTGGTGTGTCTTTTCCTGGCCAGACCCTGAATGACCCTCACTAATCAGTGCCCATCATCATTTATTTATCTTTCTTAAGCATCAGGCAATGTAAAGAGTAAAATCTAGGGGCGCCTGGGTGGCGCAGTCGGCTAAGCGTCCGACTTCGGCCAGGTCACGATCTCGCGGTCCGTGAGTTCGAGCCCCGCGTCGGGCTCTGGGCTGATGGCTCGGAGCCTGGAGCCTGTTTCCGATTCTGTGTCTCCCTCTCTCTCTGCCCCTCCCCCGTTCATGCTCTGTCTCTCTCTGTCCCAAAAATAAATAAAAAACGTTGAAAAAAAAAAAAAAGTAAAATCTAAAATGGACTCTACTGCAAACAGTTTGGAAAGTCAATAATTTAACTTAACGTTTATATTCATGTTTTATTTCATTTTGGCTTTGGCTACATTATATCTGATTTTGAATCAAGCAATTGTGGAAATGTAGAGCTGGAATAGATTTTAAAGATCATCTGGCCCAGTATTAATATGGAAAAGCACCTGAAGTTATAGTGTTCTTTGGGGATTTTCATACCCATAACAAAAGACCGTAAAACACTGACATATTGAATTCTCTCATGTGAACTGGAAACACTTTTACCAGCAGAAAAAGGACTATATTATCATCATGCAAAATAAATTATACCCTAAAGTACACAAAAGATAAGATGGTGGTATTGCATGATTTACTATTTCTAAACATTTCCGTTAATCTTATTTGAGTACTTATTTATATATGATAAAAGGTTGCTGCTGTTTGTGAGCTGGTAAGTTGTAGCAAAAGCCTAAGAACCACTACTGAAGAAAAACTATTAAAAGTAAGCAAACTATATACATGATTAGATTATATCGCTTGAGGGCGCCTGGGTGGCGCAGTCGGTTAAGCGTCCGACTTCAGCCAGGTCACGATCTCGCGGTCCGTGAGTTCGAGCCCCGCGTCAGGCTCTGGGCTGATGGCTCAGAGCCTGGAGCCTGTTTCCGATTCTGTGTCTCCCCCTCTCTCTGCCCCTCCCCTGTTCATGCTCTGTCTCTCTCTGTCCCAAAAATAAATAAACGTTGAAAAAAAAATTAAAAAAAAAAAAAGATTATATCGCTTGAATAATTTAGTCTAGTCTCTGGAGCTGAAGAATGTTTCAGATTTAGTCTAGTGCCCTCATCTGATAAATGACCTTCATTTCAAACGATACATAGTCACTAGGTTATTAAGTCAAAATCCTCTGATAAAAAAAAGGCTACTTTTTATTATGCTGCATTTCTAGAATGTGATTATCGTATTTATTTTTTTCTGCTGTTAGATTAATTATAAAAATAACTCAGCAATTTAAGACTAAATCTGGATAAACATTGAGCAGCATGCAGAAAATATCACTTTCAATTCACAGATGAGTTAAAAAATTGTACCTGAGTTAAAAACAAGTTGGTTTACTTGCAGAATTCTTTCTTCTGAACAAAATCATGATAAAGAAATGAGAATTTGTTTATAACAATTCATAAAATCTCAACACATGGATGCCACTGGAAGTAGTTCTAATTCTTGCAGGAACATATTTAAGAGTTTACCTTTGGTCGATTTATAAACAAAATTCAAATTTGCCATCCTAAGTTTTGATAAGTGATCAATATAATTCTACATACATCATCTCATTTGATCAAGTGTACCAATCAAGAAAATCGGGAAGGTACCTTTTCTTCTAATTACATGTGAGAATCAGAGAGACCACCTCAGGTCCTGTATCAAGAGAGACAAGACTCTAGTCTAGACTCACATCTGTCCCACAGTTAATTTCTCCCATTTCTTTATCCTTGAAGGTGCTTCTAACAGAGCATAGATCTACATCCTGTAGACTTTGGGTTCTTGAAAGGCAAAAGTGGTATTTTTCTTTCAGTATCTCTTGTTCTGAGAAAATAGTATTGAAAAAGAGAAATGTGTTAAGAATGCTACTATATCAAATAAAATTTCTGGATGCTATACTCCTTCAAGTCTTGCCCATTAAATTTTGTTTATGAGCCATGACAAGCTGTTATCTGAATGTGTCATCATGACCAATATAGCCTTAAGAAAAATTTCTGTTCCCCCCCCCCCTTTGTTGTAATAGAAGCAATATAGAACAAAGAGAGAAAGAAAAGTTGAACCTGTTCGTCATGAGACTTCTATCTCTTTCTCAAATGTGACAACTTTTGCTCTCAGGCTTTATTCATATTCTCCACAATCAGATATGCAAGACTGATGATTGCTCTAAAGATGCATGACTCTCAAAAGAGTAACCCCAAAATATTAGCGCTTTCAACTTTTTATTTATAATGATAAAGTAAAAATTTACTTAGCTAAAGAAATATCAGACTTCAGTCACCAGGAAGAAGAGAAACAGAAGAATCAATGATGGCTATTGGCTTGCAAGGCAAATGTGACCAATCGCTTAACAGGGACTGGCTGGCAGTGGCCGAAGGGCCTTTCCTTCTCTCTCCTAATTTGCTGACAGCTGAATCACTGCTTCTCCAAGGAGTAAGAATTCAGAGGCAGTTTTGTTCTGACCTGGAAGCCGATGAACAGGGAAATCAGATACCTGCCATGCCTAACCATGAGACAATGGGTTTATCCTCTCAATGAAGACCATCTTCATTAGGCCATCTTCTCTCTTCACCTTCTATCTCTGTCCACACCAAGTACATCTGTTAAGTGTTAAATACTAATCAACACAAATGAGCACAGAAAAAAAGACACACAGAAAACAGACTCTTAAATACAGAGAACAAACTGGTAAGTAAAGGTGGGAAGGGGGATGGGTGAAACAGATAAAAGGGATTAAGAGATACAAACTTCCAGTGGCAAAATAAATGAGTCAGAGAGATGAAAAGTAAAAACAAACAAACAAATAAACATAAAAAGGAAAAAAAACAGTCGGGGGGGGGCACCCAGGTAGCTCATTTGGTGAAGCAACCAACTCTTGGTTTTGGCTCAGGTCATGATCTCAAGGTCCACAGTATCAGTGTGGAGCCTGCTTGGTATTCTCTCTCTCTCTCTCTCTCTCTCTCTCTCTCTCTCTCTCTCTCTCCCTCACTCTCTGCCCCTCTTCTGCTCATGCATTCTCTCTCTCTCTCTCTCTCTCTCAAAATAAATAAATAAACTTAAAAAAAAGGGGGGGTTGCAATGGTATTTCTTATTTATTTAAAACACAGTTTCAACAACTCTTCATTACCCAGTGTAGCAAAGGATATTTTTATGAACCCCATCTTAATTTTGTCAATCATTTGTTGTACCAGTAAAAGATAGCCTCTTCTCATATAGGCCTTAATGTAATATTATTAATATCAATATTATTTGTTTGCTTTTGTAAATGTTACCAATACACTTTTAACAGTTTTAAGCAGCACATTGGATCACTTAGTAAAGTTGATACTAGGCACAAGTCTGTTGTCTGGATCTTAGTACAGCACACTATCATGCTTACAAAAGAAGGGCCAGCCACATTCATGTGTCCAAAATATTATCTGAACTTTACATTTTGAATAACTTCAGCAGAGATTGAAGCACCTGAAAGTATATAAATATGATGGAACTCCTGTGAACAGAAATTCTATCCTTTTAGTGACACCTCTTGCTTTCATCAGCCCCAAGCATACTAACTTAGAAACGGCGTTTCTCTACCAATATTAATAATGTAGTTCAAACAATATATCAAAATGGACAAGGCATATTGGCATATTCTGGCCCGAAGGAACCAACTAATCTTACCTAAAAGAAGGAGAAGGAGGAGTGAATACTTTGTTATGTTGAGTGCATGCAGATGCATGATGGTGTCTGTTTGTGAATGTAAGAGAGACAAAGATTGAGAGGGGTGGGAGATTAAAAATTTGAAAGCCTGGGGAGCACCTGAATGGCTCAGTTGGTTAAGCGTCCGGCTTCGGTTATGGGTTCAAGCCCCACGTCCGGCTCTGTGCTGACAGCCTAGAGCCTGCTTTGGATTCTGTCTCCCTCTCTCTCTGCCCCTTCCCTGCTTGCACTCTGTCCCTCAAAAATGAATACACATTCAAAAAAAAAAAATTAAAAATTTGAAAGCCTGTGATAAAATAATACACGCCTCGAAAAAATTAAAAGTTTTGTGATTACCATGCAAAACATGAAGTCCTGCTGAATACATGGCATAATTATGGGGTTTTAATTTCCTTTTCTGGGCTTTCACATGTGAAACAATAGTGCGCAGGCGAAACTGGTTCAATCCTCATGCAGGAATTCTGGGATCAAGTCCTGGTCATCTCTGATTGCTTTCCAACCCAAAAGGAAATGCTGCCTGAGTGCCTGACAAGCTTTTGTGGCACATCTGCCATGTGGGATGATACCCTACCACACAACAAGCTGAGCGTTTGAAGCCATAGAAGTGCTAAATTAAATCAAGATGTTTTTTTCCCAGCAAGCACAAGTATCCCTTGACTGGTTTCCAGATTCAGGTGCTTATAAAAACAAATATGAGAGGCAACATTAATTTTAAACCCTACCGAGCTACATACAACAATTGCAAATTATGGAAATACTTCAAACTTTACAGGATTACAAAATGGAAAGTGATCAGGGTTCTGGGCGTAGGTCCTTCAGAAGTATTTTCCAAAGAGTTCTGCATTGGAAAATAGAATCCATGTGCTCCTATTTACCTGAACATGTTCCAAACAAAATTTAAGTGTTTACATAAGAAAATTCAAAATACAATGATTTAATGTCTAGCAGACACAAAGAACATCTGTAGTATGACTATCTCCTGATATTCAATTTACACGAAAGCATTAAAAGTAACATAGTAAAGTGAATTATTTTCACCACGTCATCATGTACCAATATATGAGAATATTTTGATTTTTATTAAAAGATCTAGGACATGTCACTGTTCAGAATCAGAAGTTTAATTGCGAAAATGGAAAACAAGACACAAAGGTCCTGCTTTGTTTACTTAATGGAAAAGGGATGGAGATGTAAGGAAACTTGTAAATTTGAAACTAGAAGGAAACCGTTCCTAAATGTTGGCCCTGAGCTAAATCGGTTTAGTCCGGGCACAAAATGGCGAATAAGGCGAAGCCCTTTTCTTCACAGAATTTACATCCTAACAGGAAGGGAGAAAGAATATACGTGCACTATACAATAAGAATACACAAGAATACACAAATAGTAAACGAATGTAAGAAGAGAGAAAAAGCAGGTGATTGAAACAGAGCATAATGAGTTGGGAATTATGCCAGAAAGAGTAATCAGGAAAAGTTCCTTTGAGGGTACATTTCTGCTGAGAAAGTAAAGATGAGAAGTCACCAGGCCTGAACCTGGGAACCTGACGAATCTGACCAGCACTACAACTAAAGGTGCAAATTGCAAATAACTATTTCACTGTTGCACTAAATCAGGAGTCATCCTTACCATGATAATGGTATTGGTGAACCATGGAATTTTTTTTATTCTTAGGATGTACAGTGTGACATGTTTAGATGTGAAATGTCATGATGTCTGTAATCCATTTTCAAATGGTTTGGCTAAAAAATACGTATACACAGAAATAGAATAAAAACTAAACTTTACAAAAGGTTAAGAATCGATGATTTTAGGTGACAGGTGATAATGACTGTGAATTATGCAATTTTATCAACTTCCCCATCAATTTGAAATTGTTCTAAATAAAAAGTTGGGGGAAAAGGAACTTACTAAAAAAAAAAAAAAAAGGAATTAAATCCGTCCACATGCTAATTGCCAATGATTATATAAAATGAATGGGTGCTTTAGAGTAAGTTTTTTTTTTTTTTTTCAAGAAATCCCTATTGTAGACTTCCATTTTAGAACAAAATGAATACAGTCACATGTCCAACCACATAACACATTTCACCACGTCCTGATACAATGCAAATGCTTGAAAGAAGGAAGATAGCCAGAATTATGAGTCTGCGTAGTATCTGAAGCTGACTCTGTTCTGACCCTATGTTTCAATTCTTCTTTGGCTACTTTGTCTCTGTGTCTGGCATGTTCCACAATACCAGCCACCTCTCTCCTTCTGTGTCTGTCCAGCCTCCCCGGGGCTTCAGTTGCAATCTTCACCTCTGTATTGTAGTACCTACTTCTCCATTCCTTACTTTACATAGTTTTGTTTCGTTTCCTCCAATTTGACCTCTTCTTTCTTTCCTCCCCCGCCATTCTTACCACAGCATATATGAGCCTGAAAAATCTGTCCTTCGCCAACTTCATTTCTTGCAGAAGCTTTCATTTGACTCTCTTCCCTAGCCATCCTGAATCACTATGAAGTTCCTCTAAATGTCAAGATGTTTCACACTTGCATGACTTTGCTGAAACTGCTACTTATACTTCAAAGCCGTGCTCTACAAGTTGTACACTCTCTCTACTCAGCACATTACTCGAAGTGTATTTCAGAGGTGAAGATTTTTTCCAACAATCTCCCATCCCACTCCAGAACTAACTACCTATATTATAGTTCTAAAATACTCGATAACTCTTTGTTAGTAACTCCTGTTATTTATATGGATCTCTCTCTTTTGGAATAAAACATTAAAATTTTTTTTAATGTTTATTTATTTTGGGGAGAGACAGAGACAGAATGTGAATGGGGCAGGGGCAGAGAGAGAGAGGGAGACACAGAAGCAGAAGCAGGCTCCAGGCTGAGCTGTCAGCACAGAGCCCGATGTGGGGCTTGAACTCACGAGCTGTGAGATCATGACCTGAGCCAAGGTAGGATGCTCAATCGACTGAGCCAACCAAGCACACCAAAATAAAACATTTTTAAAGTAGAGATCTTGCCTAATTCATCACAAGTGCAAAGCACAAAGCATGCTGTGTGTCACAGAGAGCCACTGAATAAATGTTTGTTGAAATGATGAATGAATTCAATACGCAAGACTAAATTATCTAGTCATTGTCAGTATTATTATATTAAAATGGAGTTATGCTTACTCTGAGAAATACTTTAAATGCAAGACATTTATTCAAAAATATATAACACCTACTGTGTACAAGTCCAGGGTTAATTGCTTAGTATAAAGAGAAAAAAAAATCCCTTCATCACTGAGATCAATGTCAGGAAGCAAAGACAGACAAATAAAAACATACTGGGAATAATAAATGTTTTGATAAGCTGTGTAAAGGATGTTACAGGATCAAAGAGGAAGACATCTGTCCTAGGCTAGAATTAGGGTAAGAATTGGAATACCAGCTCCCTTGAGAAAATAATGCATGCTCTGGAACTTATAGTGTGCAGGAAGAACCTAAGTAGAAGAGTATTAGTAGGCTAATTTCAGTGGGACATGACCTTAGAAGTTTTCCATTACAAGAAGATCTCCCTGATAGCCAATCAGAAGCTAGCTAAGAGAAAAAGCTCTATCAGTGCATTGACAAAGAATAGCAAAGAACTTTTGAAGATTTAAATTAATGCAGTAGCAGTAGCTATGGAGAATATGAATTTATTGATGAGAAATTTAAAAAATAGAATAATCTGGTGTACATTTGTTGAAGCGTAAGGAACAGAAAAATTGGAAAGATTCTTTAGTTTCTATCATGTACGGTAAAATGTCTGTGTATTCAATTCAAGGCAAAAGGTGGATTTGTTAGCAGATGTGGGGAAGAAGACAGACGGTTGGATTGCGAACATGTTGAATTTTTAATGTCTATGAACAATAAAAGGCAGACTCCAAATCTCAGGAAATGATTTATATTTAAAATATACGTTCATGGACCCTTAGTGAATGTGTTTGCTAACTCCGTAGTCGTGGATGACTTCATCAGGGGAGACTATTACAGTGATCAAAAAAGGGTCCCTGGAAAACCTCAGCAGATAAGAAATAAATGTAACAAAGTGATCCTAAGACAGAGTGGCCACAGATACAGATGTAATACTTTCATAGAGTGGACCAATCTGGAAGTCAGGGGAAAAGGGAGACTCAAAGATTTATGAGCTATAGTTTCAAATGTCCTAGTGGAACCACGAACCATAAAGCAAGTTTGCCAAGACACTGTTTAGGTAATACCTTTACTCATTTAAAAGTTACCTCCAATTATATAGTCTCATTTAGGCAAACAGTAGATTAAGTCAATTAATTTTATTCTCCGTTTTGTTGTTAATGAAGCAATTTATTTTCTTCTGAATGTAGTCTTTAAGATGCCTTATATTCAGAGTGATTTGGAAAGTATCCATCAAGTAGTTAATGGTGGAAGTTTTCTGGTTTATTTTCCTTTGTTTTCCTGATTTGTGGTATTGGTTTTTAACTTTTTGTGCTCCTCGAATTTACCTTTTACAGGAGCATATATATTACAAAGAGAAATAAGAGAGTTAAAAAAACAAAGTGTTTATATAAAATATGTAAAAACAGAAAATATAGCAGTTAAAGCTGTTATTTTATAATTTAAGCACAAATTCAATGTAAAAATATCTGTGGGTATTTTTTTAGAGACAGTGTTGGATAGTTTAATTTTATAAACTAGGTGATCTGCATTCCAGATAGTGTGCTATTCTTTTGACTTCCAGTGAAATATATTTAACCTTTTAATTAAAGCACGGATCCTAACTGTTAGAGTTCTGGCGAATACATACATCAATGGAACCAGTGCCTCAATCAAAATATAGAACATTACCAAGCTCCTAGAAAGTCCTCTCGTGTCATTATCAAAATCACTAAAATCACAATGAGTGAGTTTGTTTCTGTATCTGAATTTAGAGAAATGAAATCGTCCTGTACTATTTTGTAAATGGCTTCATTTGCTTATGTAATATTTTGAGGTTCTTCCTTATTGTTGACGGTCAACAACTCACGTTTCTTTTTTTAATTTTAGAGCATACAGTATATTACTAATATATCAAACCATATACTATATCGTATATTAATATACTATATTATGGTTATACCACAATTTGCTCATTCTTTCTCTTGCTGATGGGCATTTAAGTTTCCAATTTTTGGCCATTATGAATAAAGGTACAATGAATAGTTGTGTATGAATCTTTGTGTGGATGTTTTCATCCCTTTTGGTATATGCTGGGTCATATGGTGAAAGTATATTCAATTTTGTAAGAAACTACCAGCCGTTCTTCAAAATACCTGACAAGTTTACATTTTCACCAGCAAATTGAGTTCTTCAATTTCTCATCAACACTGGTGTCTCATCAGCCATTTTTGTTTGTCATTCTACTGTGTTTGAAGTGGTACATTGTAATTTTAATATGCATTTCCTGATGACTAATAATACTAAACACTCTTTCATGTGCTTATTGCTCCTTTATATCTTCTGTTTGTAAAGTATTTATTGAAGTCTTTTGACCATTTTGGAGATTGTTACTTTGCGGGAGGTTTTCTTATGTATTTTGGACACAAGTTCTATAATATATGGGACTGAATATTCCCCCAAGTCTGTCCTTTGTTTATTCATTTCCTTAATGGCATCTTTTGATGATCAGAAAATTTTTAGGAAATTGTACTGTATCACTTTTTTCTTTTGTAGTTTATGGCTCTTGTGACCTTAACCTTAACTTAACCTGAGCCTAAAGTTATGAAGACATTTTCTTGTCTTTCGTCTAGTTCTGTAGTTCTGGGTGTTATTTTTAGATCAACAGCCCATCTCAAATTAATTTTGGGAGATGAACTACAATAATAATTTTTTCCTACATGAATATCTGCTTGTTCCAGTAGCATTTGTGAAAAACACTGTCATCTCTCTGTTGGATTTTCTCGACATCTTTTGTGAAAAAATAGTTGACCTTATATACGCACATTTCTTCTGAACTCTTCATTCTGTCACATTGATGTATTTGCTCACCTATATACCAATACCACACTACCTTGCTTATTGTATCTTTATAGTAAACCTTGAATTCAGGAAATATAACTTATAATTATACTATTTATAAAAAATTCTTTGAAAATAAGTCATAATTCTTTTTCATGATTGTAGCTGTTCTGCATTATTTTTTGCTACCATATTAATTTCGGAACCATCTTTTTTTATTATCTCAAAGGGCCCAACTGAAATTTTGACAGGGATTATGGTGGCATCTGTGTCTCAGTTTGGAGAGAATGGACATAGTAATATACTTCTCTATGAATATAGTTGATCTATCTTTCACTCATGTACTTATCTTTTATTCATGTAATTTATCTTTACAATGTTTTATAGGTGTCATTATAGAGATCTTACTCATCTTTCATTACTGTCATTCTTACTCATCATGTATTTCTTCATGCTACTATTAGAGCATATTTAAAAATCAGTTTCTGATCATTTAAATGTAAGGTATATATAGAAAAATAATTGTTCCTTATGTTATCCTTGTATCCCGTGACTGACCTTCTGCAATTAATCTGTTTATAAAGTCTTTTAGATTTTCTATGTATAAACATCTGTGTTTGCTATGTATCACATCTGTGACCAATGAGATATTTATGTCTTTTAATTCTTAATTTCTAATGCTTGCTTAATTGCACATAGAACACATAACCTTGTATTGTTTTCTAGTCTAAAGGAAAAATTTAATATATCACAATTAAGATATTACCAAATATCTATTTTGAGTCTTTTACCAAAAGAGAAAGTTACTTTTTATGTCTACTGTGATACATTTTATATTATAAAGATACACTGTTTTTCTAACTACTGAGATCATAAATGGTCTTTCTTTCTAATTTGATTGATGAGGGCTATTATTTTGATTTTCATTACATTTGGGGGAAAATCCCACCGGGCTGGGCTGATTATTCAAATTTATGTATTGCTTGATCCAATTTGTAATATTTTGTTACGAATGTTGACATTTATATTTAGGACACAATAGTAGCTTATTATTTCCTTTCTCATGATATCAAGTACGAGCACCGGGGCTATGTTAGCTTCATAACAAATTGGGAAGTGCGTACACTTATTCTTGAGGTCAGTAACCAGAGTAACGCTGGCTAATCAAATCCTACACTCCTTGTGAGAAGTAGCTTAGTAAAAACCTCCATAATTCACAGCATTTCAGCACGAGTCCAATGAGCTGGAACAATTTTTTCTTCAAAGTCTCAGGTTGGAATGAAATGATCCCACATTAACAACCCTGCAAACTTCACAGGCTGTATCTTTATGTTATCCTCTTTGAGTATTTGGGTGGCCAGCGCCTTCATGGTGAAAATCTTATTAAGCCAAATAGAATATTCTGAATTTTAAAACCGAGTTGGAATTGCAGATCTGTCAGTGCTTAAAGCTGGCAGACGCTTGTGGAGCACATGCTCCTAAGTCAGTAAACCTGGACCATATGAGCAACAAATGTAGTCCTCTAAAGTTAATTTGAAAGGCGACCTCCCAAATCTTGCTACCCAAGAGATGAGAGGGAAATGACAACTCTCTTCAACAGGACTACGTTCCTTTCAAGGGATTGTTCAAAGGTTTATCTGGAATGTGGACCTTTTTTGATCATCTACATACCAGAGATACAGAAACCTGAGAGAAAACATTAGGACTGCTCTTTGAGTCAGGAACTGCCCAATACGCTGTGTTAATTACTTACAATCATAATGGAAGCACCCTGGAGGCCTTTAAACAGGAAAATGTTTTCAGGAGCATGGTCTGCTCTGTTTTATTTCTTTATGACATGAAATATATTAACAATGACAGATGAAGCAGAGCCCGTAAGAGATGTGCCAGAGGTGTGGTGACAGCCTGGTATTCACAATGGATGTACCGGTGTGCGTCAGGCATCTGTTTTATATACTCCACGTTTTGAAAGCTAGTGACACAACATCGTTCCTTAAATTTTACTGGATATTATACGATAAATGTATTCCACCAGAAGTTTGAGGTGGAACAGCTTTGATATAAACGGAATGCCAGAATGCCAAGGAGATTTTCAGCAAGGATTGAATGATTTCTAATAGTGGGAACAAATGTGTGTGGTCCTCCCTCCTCAATTCCCAAACACCATGTGTGTGACTAATTTATTACAAAGACATACACGATGTTATTCCTCTGCTAATAGAACTCAGTTACTTCTCACACAGCAGGACTCTCGGCTTCAATCTAGATTAGCCCCACCTCTGGAATGCACATAAACTGTGAGTACGAATCGAAAGGGCATCACTTACAATTAAAATGATGAGGTTAAACATTTCCTAGTTAACAGCCTGCTGTTAACTCATAACATTAGGTAACATGGCTGTAAACCAGAATTATACCTTCGGAAAAAGAGGAATGGGTTACTCCAGCAAGACCTAGAACTAAAACGGAACTCAGAAAACAACAAAAGTGACAACCCAACAGACAAAGTGTCTTGGAGATAGAAGGGAGCAAGATGGTGAGGAAAGTCTATAGAGATAAAACATAGACAAAAGAAATTTCCTTCTTTCCCTTCCCTTTAAAGTTATATGATATCAGTTACAAATTTTAAAAGATCCAAGGAGCCAAGCACACAGGTGAGGGTATATCCAAACCAGGGTTTGGAGAAACTTGATCTGAATTTTCCAAAGCAGATACCTGGTAATATATATCAAGACAGTACCATGTTCAAAGAGCCAGTTGAGCAAAACAACGCACATGTACAAACTGAGACTAAGGAAGCCAAGGGTATGTCGACCTCTGTATGAGCACACTGACTTCATGTTTTTAATTTAGTGTGTCTTTGGGTTAATTAGCTATTCTTTTGCATGACCAAAAGTATGCCTGAGTATGCCTTCTACTTTCAAATATTCCTAAAATTTCTAATTTAGGATAAGAGGCAAAAATAGGCTCTTTGTGGCAAAACAGTCAGCGTAAGGGTCCATTTAGCAGGAATATTTTATTGTGGGCTTAAAATAGACTTAAACGTCTAAATTCCAAAAGATGATTATTTATTTATTTATCTGTTATTTATTTATTTATTTATTTTGCTGTTTGTATCCACTCACACAAATCCCACTCAGGACAAAATCTGAAAACTCTCAGCTCTGCTGGAATATCATATTTAATAGAACTAGATCATAGATCTCAAGAATAACCAGTCCTAAAAGATTCATATCACACAGGTCATATGAATCCAGGGGTTTTGAAACACAAAATGGCTTACTTTTTAAAAACGATATTATCGTTTGAGTCAAGTCCTATATTAGACTGCAAAAGACAATTTGTTTCACTGTTTATTTTCAAATTTATAGTAAACTAGTTTAGCCCTTTAAAGAGGTAAAAATTAAAAATGGTATAAACCACCTGACCTAAAAGATGTCTATCATCCACTCCCCACACCCCCCCAAAAAAAGTTTTTAATAGAAAGAAAAGAAAAATATCTCTAAATATCTTCATGATTGCATTCATCTCAGTACCCAATGATTACCTACCAATATCTTAAATGAAATATTTAATATTGTAAGTATATTTTTATACTTCTAAATACATGAACCCTTCCCTAAAATCTGGATATACGTAACTAGACTAACGTTCATAAAGCTAGTGCCTAAAAGAGCCCAGGCACAAACCCATATCTAGGACACAAAATTCTAAGAGAGGAGATTAATTATAGGAAGTGGCTCACTAGTATGTAGACGGTGACGTCCTACAATCTGCTATCTGCCAGAGAACCAGGGGAGCCAGGGGTATTCAATCTTAAGCGTGAAGGCATGAAAACCAGGAGCTCTGGGGTCTGAAGGCAGAAAATGGATAACCCAGGTCAGTGAGAAAGAGAATTTGCTCCTCCTCCCACTTGTATTCAGGCCCTCAAAGACTGGATGATGCCTATTCATACTTGTGAGGGGAGGTCTTCTTTACTGAGTCTACTCATAACAAATGCTGATCTCTTCTGCAAACACCCTCACAGACAAACCCCAAAATAATGTTTTATCAGCTATCTGGTCATCCCTTAGCTCTGTCAGGTTGACATACACAACTAACCACTACATCAGTCAAGGGACTGATGTACTAATGTTCCAGCAGAAAACAACTATGAAACCTGATAAAATTAAAGCAAACAAACAAAACCAAAAAAACTATCGTAAGCCACTGAGGAAAGCACATCTGTAAAAGAAAATGAGTTTCAGCTTTTATAGCTTCAGTCTGGGGTTAAGTTCAATACAAGTGCCTGAAGCAAAAAACAAAACAAAAACAAAAACAAAAAACAAATAAACAACAACAACAAAAAAGACAAATAAACCAAGCAAACAAAACCCTTGAAAACATTGTGAGGGGGCGGGGGAAACCAGCAAACTGAAGCCAGAGAAACTGTGGCTGTAAAAAGAGTGGGGGGGAATATCAAGATGGAAAAAAAATGAAATTGGATTGTCAAACTTTATCCCCATTTCTGAATAACCCTGGAATTATGTACCTGCAGGGCAGACTCAAAGCACCTCAACAAGAGACCAGAAAAGTGAATTTAGGTCAAAGTTCAGGCAACAGACTACACAGTTCAAGTCCGGCAAAAGTAACTGCGAGCTACACAAAAGAAACAAAACTCATCTGAGAAAAGATTCAATCACAAGTTTCACAACTTGTGAAACCATGTCCAAGATAAATTCAAAATTGTTGATTATATAAGAACCAAAATGAAATAAAAGGGACATATTTCCTGGAGAAAAGAAAATAACAGGGGCGCCTGGGTGGCAGTCCGTTGGGCGTCTGACTTCGGCTCAGGTCATGATCTGGCAGTTTGTGAGTTCTAGCCCCACGTTGCACTCCGTGCTAACAGCTCAGAACCTGGAGCCTCCTCCAGATTCTGTGTCTCCTCCTCTCTCTGCACCTCCCATGCTCATGTTCTGTCTCTCTCTGTCTCTCAATAATAAATAAATGTTAAAAAAAAATGTTAAAAAAGAAAATAGCACTGAAATAAACCAGATATGGACTTAAATATTAACCAGATTTATATACTTGACATGAAGTGATAAAACACTGCACAAACTGTATACTGTAGTCTCTATACAACCACTAAAACTCATACAAAAATTTAAGTAGAATTCTAACAAATATTGAAATAATCCCCCTTCAAAAAAGAGCCAATAAGAAGAGGGATAAACAGCACAGAAAATTATCAATGTAGCATGTAGAAAACTATTAATAAAATGGTAGGTGAATTCAAAATTTATAGTAAATATTATGACAAATATTAATGGATTAAATATTCCAATTGCAAATCATGTATCTAATGGAGCTTATAGGCAGAATATGAAATAACTCTTAGTATTATGAAAATAATGAACTCAATGAAACAAACAAAAATGGTAACAATTTGAACAGACACTTCATACAACAAGGTGTACAATGATCAATAAACGTGAAAATACTCAACATCTCTAGTCATCAGGGAAATACAAGCACAGAAAGATATGCTTAGAATTAAGTCTAGGGGCGCCTGGGTGGCTCAGCTGGTTGGCCGATCATCTTCAGCTCAGCTCATGATCTCAGGGTTGGTGAGTTCAAGCCCCGTATTGGGCTCTGTGCTGACAGCTGGGAGCCAGGAGCCTGCTACGGATTCTGTGTGTCCCTCTCTCTCTGTTCCTCCCCCGCTTGCTCTCTCTCTCTCTCTCTCTCTCTCTCTCTCTCAAAAATAAATAAAGGTTAAAAAAAATTTTTTTTAAGAATTAAGTCTAAAAGATTTATAATACCAACTGCAGATAAAAATGTGGAACATCTAGAACTTTCATACACTGTTGGTTGGAATATAAAATGTTATAACCACTTTGGAATATGGCAGCATCTACTAAAGTTAACATATACACACCATGTGACCCACAATAACACTACTATTTACCCAATTAACTATACCCAACTACATCCAATCAAACTAACCACTGTAAAAGAAAAAGTTTAGAGGTCATCTGGAGTGGGGGGAGGGTGGTTGGGAGAGGGCATAGACTGCAAAGGGATACAAAATAACTATTTCAGGTGAAAGGGCATTTTTCTCTCTTGATTGTGAGACACGTTATGGGACTATACATTCACCACAATTCGATCACACTACACACTTAAAATAGGTGGGTTTATATCATGTAAACTATTCCTCAAAACCTATGGGGAATATATATGAGAATAGCATTATTCCGGGGATAGATAAAATGTGTAAAGAGGTGGGAGAAAAAAAAAACAAGAAGGCCATTTATGCATTGGTACTAAAAGATATTTCAACCTAATGTTTTACTGGAACAAAAAACACATCTTTCCCACTGCAACTCTCCCCACCCCCCCTTCTCCTTCTTCATTTTCCTTCTTTTTCACTTCCTCCTCCTTCATCTTGTCCTTATTCATTTTCTCTTGTCTAAATTAGAGTTTTGCATAGATAAAAGCCAAATAAAATACACAATTACATTTACCCATTAAAAGTTTCATCTATATCCTCATGATGGTGTAGATAATAAATCAAGAACAGCATTTTAATCAATGTCCATTGTTACATGTGTAATTACCTTGCTTTTTGTTGTTTCTATTTTGTTTTGTTTACTGCTGATATTCAGCATCTCTAAGTGCCTGGCACATGAAAGGCATTGGGAAAATATTAGTTGGAAGTTGAACTCTGTTCTTTGCTTAGAACAGGTAGGAATCAGGGAATAGAGTCATCAATTGAAACATCTTGGTCCCTCTTTAAAGGACCACATGACCACACACATACACACACATTCTCACAAAGACACAATACTCAGTACGTATATGAGAGATACAAAGAAAATATTTGAAAACCAAGTTTGAGATTGGTTTGAGATTTCTCTGGGGGAAACAATTTTAACTAGAGCACTTAGAGGTGACCTCTATGAGAAAGGATTAAGTTTATGGATAGAGAATAATCACACACACACACACCATGGTATTTGATTTTACATTATCTTAGATATTTTCTTGTGACAAATTATAAATTGGCTGAGAAAATAAAGTACCCCAAGTGCTTGTTCAACTATATTCAAAATCTTATTAATATTTTATCTGAATGAACAGACTCTTCCAATAGTTCTAAAATCATCCAAACACACATTCAATTGTCATATACTTAAGTGGTTACTGTGAGATATATTCAAAACACACTTTTAATATATGCAAATGTTACCTCAAGTAATTTCTGATATTTTATGTGAAAATGAATAATTAGTGAAGGTCATAGGGTCAGAATAATTGAGTTACATTATCTATGAGGATGCATTGTAAAGCATAATGTGTCACACCTGTTAGTATCAATCAAATTCACTTTTCAAACAAGTAAAATATTTTATTGAGCTAAGAAATATTTGAGCTAAGAATGCATATCTTATTGATGGGAATGACTGTCAGCTTCCTGCAGACCATTAGGTGGGTCAAAATCAGAGCTAAGGTCTTGGAGAAGAGCAAACCGCTGTAGGTGTTTTTAATTTACTTTTAGATTTTTTTCTTTTCTTTTTTTTAAATATAGTTTATTGAGAAATTGGTTTCCATACAACACCCTGTGTTCATCCCAACAAGTGCCCTCCTCAGTGCCCATCACCCACTTTCCCCTCTCCCCTACCCCCCATTCAACAGTTTGTTCTCTGTATTTTTTTTTATTATTATTATTTTTATTTTTTTTTTCAACGTTTATTTATGTTTGGGACAGAGAGAGACAGAGCATGAACGGGGGAGGGGCAGAGAGACAGGGAGACACAGAATCGGAAACAGGCCCCAGGCCCTGAGCCATCAGCCAGAGCCCGACGCGGGGCTCGAACTCACGGACCGCGAGATCGTGACCTGGCTGAAGTCGGACGCTTAACCGACTGCGCCACCCAGGCGCCCCAATGTTCTCTGTATTTAAGAGTTTCTTGTGGTTTGCCTCCCTCCCTCTCTGTTTGTAACTTTTTTTCCCCTTCCCCTCCTCCATGGTCTTCTGTTAAGTTTCTCAACTAGAATAGCACGCACACACACACACACACACACAACCATGACATTAGAGCTAATGCTATAGAAGCATAAAAATCATACATTTAAGTTAAATGCTGTTGTGGTATTGGTAGAGAGAAAGGGAGAGAAAGAGACAAACTCTTCTGGCCATTGCAACCCAACAGCCATGTAACTTTAGTGAGCATGGGTCAGGAAATCCACATTTACTGCAGACCCATCTCAATATTACATATTTTTGTCAAGAAAATATATATACTCTTATGTTCTATGGATATTTGAAGAAATGTTTCAGATGTTATTTTGCATGAACATTGTTTTCATTTTAGTTACACACTCTGAGCACTAACCTCTTCAAATATGCAAATCCTTAATACAGATGTAACCAATACTTTTTGAAAAAAATATGAAATAGTATCAAATGTTTGAAATAATCTATAATTGTATTAAAATTATTACTATGCTTCCAGCACTGCAGTACAAAGGTACTATGCCCTTGTTTAAGAAAGTTCAGCTTCAGTAATTTATTTTCTTTTCCGTTTTATCCATCCATGCTTTTAACAATTAAGTCATGTGCATTATCAATTACAAGTCCAATTATTTGGAAAGATTGTCTGAGCTTAATGGATTTGTGAAAGAAATAAGCAAAAAGGAACATTCTCTGCATACATTTGGCCATATCATAGTTTTTACTTCCAAAATGAAATATAATTTTGCAAATTGAAACTTTTATTTTCCAATTGGAATATAAACCACTGAGTTCTTTGACACTGTGCCAAATCTTTATCCATTTAAAAAGGAAAATCAATGTTCCAGCCTTTAAATCCCAGTGTAAACTTTCCCTATATTCGACCATGGGCGAAACATACTTTTGGTGATAACTTTACCCTGGCTTGTCCAAACCCAGTCAAAAGCCTAAGAAGAAATAACTTCAGGAAGTAATTTGAGTAGTAAAGATATTTCCTGACCTAAAATTCATTATCAAGCAGTTTTGACTTTTAAGCAAGAACCAACTAAGGTTATGAATGTGAATATAGTGAAGAAGAATTACTGATAAATAATACTATTTGCCCAAAAATTGTTCAAAAAAAAATAATGAAATAAAACTGGGAACGTCTAGCACTTATCCCAGTTTCAAATGCACTGTGAAGTTGAGAAGATGTTCAGTAACATATCTATCACGTAATTACTACTTCCTTTAAGTTTATTTATTTTCAGAGAGAGCGCAGCATGAGTGGGGGAGGGGCAGAGAGAGAGAGAGAGAGAGAGAGAGAGAGAGAGAGAATCCTAAGCAGGTTCCGTGCTGTCAGCAGAGCCCAATGCATGGCTTGATCCCATGAGTAGTGAGATCATGATCTGAGCCGAAATCAAGAGTCAGATGCTTAACCAACTGAGCCATCCAGGCATCCCATAAAATTACTATTTCTATAAAACCTTTATAATTGTATTTGTTGGCAAACTATATCTATACTAGAATTTTAAAGTATTTATGAGGCTTTATATCATTTCTAATTATTTTCTTTTCAAAATGACATTTAACGGTTCAAATTCATGAGACCACAATTTGCCCCACAGTCATTACATAGAGGCCTACGTGTAAAGAACAACATCTTTTCTTAGGTATTAAATTAAATGAAATTTAAAAAGAGAGAGAAAGTTACCATTCACTGAGTTTCTACTATGTATCTATTGCTATCCTAAACACTACTATAATATTTCTCATTTATTGCTATGAGACAGATATTGTCAACCCTAGTTTACCATTCTCAGAGAGTTAGTAATTTGCAAAGGGTTAAATATTAATAAATTGGGTGAATTCAACTCCTCTCTCTTCTTTTACTTTGAATTCTACTGTCTTTTAGTGACATACATAATTCAATGATATAGAATGTGGAAGACATTGGGGTCTGTGATTTTTCACCATATCTGTCAATAAAAACAGCAAATATAAAAACAACTGTAACAACAAAACAACTAATATGCATTGAGTGTGCAATTATAGTTTAGGACCCAGAATAAGCAGATTTTTCTAGGATTTTTTTTCATTTAATGATCATAAAAAATCCATGACACGGGGTGCTATTTTTGTAGAGGCTAAAAGTGAGATTTCAGATGTAACTAGCCAAAAGGCACAGTTCATACACGATAAAGCACATATTCAACCACAGCTTATTGTGTTTCAAGAGCCGGAACTGTAAGACAGAGTGCTTATTCGCAACGTCTGTGCTTTGTCTTTTGCTTGAATCTGCCTAAAACATCTTTCTGAGCCTTAGGAGTCCAGCTTCAATAAATCCCAAGTACATCTACTCAGGAAAATGAAAAAAGAAAAAGAAGAATCCAGTGAATTTGTACCAAGTCCTGAAGACTGAAAAGAAAAAAATAAAACGACATTCTCTTCAATTGAGAAACCTTAAACTTTTGGATTAATTACAACAAACAGAGACAATCAATGTCACCCTCGAAAAGAAAGAAATAATTGGGTCAGTCATGCATGAACTTGTAGTTCTTTCACTTTTATTTATCTAGATTATCAAATCAGTTAAAGGATCGATTGGGGTTTGAGGAATTCTTTTAAATTCCCTGCCGGGTTTCGGTTTGATCTCTTTCAATCTGAGTCAGAGAAGGAAAGAACAAAAGTGAGTAAGCAAGTGTTAACAATGAGGAAAAACTACCGTGGACTACAGTCCATGCTAACAATAGATGTAGCTTTGGTGAATTATTATTGCTTTAGCCACCAATGACCATGGTGGAAATTTACAACAATCTGCACTGAGATTCTTGGTCTGTTTAATAAACTACAGAGTTGACTTTATTGTCACACTGAACACTATTAAAAGTACAAAGCTAAAATTATTTTGTTATTAAAAAAATCTGTTTATTTTTAGAATAATGACAGTGTTTATCTCACACATTTATAAACTGTTCCTAAGCAAGTTACTAATTTGAGGTTTTTTATGTCCAATAGAGAAGTAGGTATGTTAGAAAAACATTAGAGCTTGGTTTTTCAGGATTAACTAAAATTTTGTGCAAAGTACTTTAGATACTTTTAATGTATATTGTTCATAAAAAAGGGAAAAAATAGCTAATGTTTATTCAGGTTTCACTATGTGATAACTCCATTAATAATTCACAAACTTTTAAAAATTTTTCATCATACTTTTGTGATATATACATTATTATTATCAGCATAATGCTGTCCACTAGAATTATGTGAGTAACATTATTTCACTGTTCATTCATTTTTTAAATTATTAAGTAATTATTTGAATTATAAATGAATAACTTACATAATTTAAAATTGTCTAGTACAATTTTAAAAAATAAACTGAGGGGCGCCTGGGTGGCTCAGTCGGTTAAGCGTCCGACTTCAGCCAGGTCACGATCTCACGGTCCGTGAGTTCGAGCCCCGCGTCAGGCTCTGGGCTGATGGCTCAGAGCCTGGAGCCTGTTTCCGATTCTGTGTCTCCCTCTCTCTCTGCCCCTCCCCCGTTCATGCTCTGTCTCTCTCTGTCCCAAAAATAAATAAACGTTGAAAAAAAAATTTTTTTAATAAATAAATAAATAAACTGAAACAGGTAAAATTGTTAACAGGCTTTACCCAATATATCCAGAATATTGTTTCAACACATATTCAATATTTAATAATATTAGTGAGATAAATTACATTCTTTTTTTATACTAAATCTCCTAAAAGTATGTATTTTACCTTTACGACACATTTCAATTTGTACTAACCACATTTCAAGTGCCTGAGAGCCCCATGTTGCTAGCGGCTGCTATAACAAACGATGCAGATGACAGAGATGAGAAAACCAAGCCTTTTATTTTTATTTTTTTTTAACGTTTTATTTATTTTTGAGACAGAGAGAGACACAGCATGAACGGGGGAGGGGCAGAGAGAGAGGGAAACACAGAATCGGAAACAGTCCCCAGGCTCCGAGCCATCAGCCCAGAGCCCAACGCGGGGCTCGAACTCACAGACCGCGAGATCGTGACCTGGCTGAAGTCGGACGCTTAACCGACTGCGCCACCCAGGCGCCCCAAACCAAGCCTTTTAAAACTTAGGAATGTACCCAAGATTATACAATTAGAAATACAGGCTGATCTCAGGTTCATACCAAAGCTGTGTAACTCTAAAACGAGGAAGGTTAACCACTAAGCATAATGGTCTACCTCTTCTTCAAGAGGATGAAATCTTTACATAGTAAGCATCTGGGTTATAGTAAGTGACTGCATTTCAACCATATCAGGTATACCTGACTGGCAGCATTAGAATGCTATTTGCACAACTGACTGAAGTTTCTTCCAAAATAATTCAGCCAAAGGGAAGGGACTTAATTATGGTAAATTCCAAGGAATACCAAAACCCTAAAATAGGGGCAGTGAAGAGGTTTTGTGTGTAATTTAATGTCTGTTTGTTTTTGTTTTGTTTTGTTTTGTTTTTTCATTTTTCTATAGACCTAAAACCCAGGGACTGATGCCTGAGTTCTAAGCAGACAGATTGTCAGAAGTCAAAACTGTGATACGTTTCAGTTCAGTCTTTGTGAGACCTAGGAGCCCAAACAGCTTTGCTCTACTACATTGCAGAGGAGAAATATATTTTCCCCTATAATATCCTCATCCTTGAGCATATGTGGCACATCTAGTATGTTGGAATAGCCAATAAATAAATAAATAAATAAATAAATAAATAAATAAATAGGCAGCAAGTAAGCAAAAGACAGAAGTGGAATTTGGAAGAAGGGGTGATAATGCACATGGGACTAAAAATACCAGGCATAAGTATCAGTTCTGTTCAGCATAGCATGCTATATAATACCCCCAAGACATGGTGAAGAATGACAAACCCAGCAGAAGATGAGAACATGCAAAAGAATCTTACTTTTTAGAGGAGAGAATATTTTTTAGTATATCCAAGGGATAAGATTGTGCAATACTGGTAGGACTTTGGTTGACGATTACTTAAAATTTTAATTGAAAATACCTTAAAACAATGTGAACATTTATGAAAGTAGAATAACCAGAGATCATTTTAGCTTAAGGTTGTTTTTGACCCAGAGGCTACGATATGTTTGAGACTACAACTCCAGTTGCCCATGACTCTCTTGGTTCTTCCCTGCTCCATCAGACAGTTGTGTTCTCTGATTGGCTCTGTTCATGGGGAATGAGTTGTATGCATTGTCCTCATCCAGGTGAGTGAGAGTATCTCTTACACAGCTATTTAGGAAAAATATTGATATTGATTCTCATTGGACCTTCTTAGATCATCTACCCATTGCTTTGAGGTGAGGGTGATAATAAAGAATTTATTCTGGATCTATAGTTGAGGTCAAGGCAACCCCATGGACATCAAGAGCAGCCACACATCTGCAAAATATGGCACTCCCACACACATTTGGGCAGTAGGGTTTTTTTTGGAAATTGGAGGTTGCACTAGCAATCAAAAGCAAGAGCCAATGAAGCACAGTTGAGTTCAATTTTTAACTGCCTCCTGATGTGCTATGGCAAAATATTTTACATTTATTTATAATATTTTATAGATGTGTAATTTATATTAGATATACATTTTCCATTTACGTATAGTTTTATTACAAACATTCATATATTCAGAAAAGTAGAAATACTTTTACACGGAACCATATCCATACTACCTAGATTTTGTAACAGGCCTTTTACTATACTTGTTTTATTATATATCTGTCCACCCAGCAATTATTCTATTAGTCCATTATTTTTGCTTTATTTTAAAATTGCAGGCATCTGTTTACTTTGGCCCCTATACTTCAACATGCATATTAGTAACCAGAGTTCAATATTTGTTTCCAGTTTATTTTGAGGCAAAATTCACATAAATGAAATGCACCAACTGGAAAGGCATTTGATACAGTTTGACAGATACAATTGCTTCTGGAACTCTAACTCCTATCAAGGTCGAGTATTGCTGCTGCTCTGGGATACCCCTTCCTGTTTTTTTCCCAGTAAATCTAAATTCCCGTATAGGCAACAACTTCCAACTGTTTTCCAGTAGAGATTAGCTTTACCTGTGCTCAACGCCCATATTAAGGGAAACATACAGTAAGTGTTCTTTTGTGAAAGAGTGCTTACTCAGCCTGAAGCAGTATGCATCAGTAACTTTGTTACCTCTTTATTGTTCACTGGGCTCTGTTTGCTTTTGGTCACTCTCCAGTGACTTCAGTTTTTTTTTTTTTTAATATTTTGTCCAAATTTAATATTTTGCCCAAATATTTTGTCCAAATGATCTCCTAGAAGTTTTGTCTGACAAGAGCTACACAGGTCTTTTTGTATGTATAACCACATGAATGAATAGTTTTAGATGTAATTAATTGCTACTTCATGATATATAGGATATGATGGTATACATTTTTTGTTTGTTTTTCCAATAGGTGTGATGAGTTTAACTGAAATGATTTCAGTCGCTTACCTGGTCTGTTGTGGGATTTCAAGCTGATTATTAGTGAGTAGGCTGTATTTTTGAAACCGTGATATATATTCTAGGAAAAATCCACTGGTTCATACTCTTACTAAGCTCATGACTTTGCCTTTCCTTAAAACAATGAACAAACCAGTGCTTGGTATGTGTATTAGAATAATCACTTAGAAACAAAACTACCCTAGGACCCAGCTATTGCACTACTAGGGATTTATCCAAATGATATAAAAATGCTGATTCGAAGAGGCATTTGCACCCCAATGTTTATAGTGGAGCTATCAATGATAGCCAAATTATGGAAAGAGTCCAGATGTCCATCAACTAACAAATGGATAAAGAAGATACAGTGGAATGCTACTCAGCAATGAAAAAGAATAAAATCTTGCTATTTGCAACAACGTGGATAGAACTAGAATGTATTATGCTAAGCAAAATAAGTCAGTCAAAGTCAGATATCATATGATTTCACTCTCGTGGAATTTAAGAAACACAACAGATGGACATAGGGAAAGGGAAGGATAAATAAGACAAAAACAAAGAGGGGGCCAAACCGTAAGACTCTTAAACACAGCGAACAAACCGAGGGTTGTTGGAGGGGAGGATGGGCTAAATGGGTGATAGGAATTGAGGAGGGTACTTGCTGGGATGAGCACTGGATGTTTTAGGTAAGTGGTGAATCAGTGGGTTCTACTTCTGAAACAAATACTACACTGTATGCTAACTAACGTGAACTTAAATACATTAAAAAAAATAAATTAAAAAATAAATAACTATATACAATGGAGTATCACTCAGCAATCAAAAAGAATGAAATCTTGCCATTTGCAACTATGTGGGTGGAACTAGAGGGTATTATGCTAAGCGAAATTAGTCAGTCAGAGAAAGACAAATACCCTTTGACTTCACTCGAGAAAAACAAATACCATATGACTTCACTCATATGAGGATTTGAAGACACAAAACAGATGAACATAAGGGAAGGGAAGTAAAAATAATATAAAAATGGGGGGGACAAAACATAAGAGACTGAAATATGGAGAACAAACAGAGGGTTACTGGAGGGGGTGTGGGAGGGAGGGATGGGCTAAATGGGTAAGGGGCACTAAGGAATCTACTCCTAAAATCATTGTCGCACTACATGCTAACTAATTTGGATGTAAATTTAAAAAATAAAATTTAAAAATTAAAAAAAATAAATAACTATAATGAAAAACTTAGTCTAACTCCAAAAATAAAGAGAGAGAGAGAGAGAGAGAGAGAATAATCACTTAGCTCAGTCTTTCCATTTCCAGGAAGAGGATTGTTCTTTAAACGCTTATGACCTATTTTCCTTCCCCTTATTTCTCGCCATGTATAGCTGATTAATGGTTTCATTTCTTCTTACCTCTCTGTTAGCTACATCCTCACATTGACTCTAGGCTTTGCCATGTAACTTTCTGTGGACAGCAGTGAATGTTATTTATATTTAGGGTCTTAGAAAACACTTGCTTATTTCTGTTTCACTCTTGAACAATTTGGCTTGTTTGTTCTTGTACTGGCGTCCCATGGTAAAACCATGCTCAAGCTCATCTGCCTAAGAGATGTGAGAAAGCCACAGACAGAGGAAAACCAAGTGAATTTTTCCACTCATCCTTGCAGTCCCAGATAAGATCGTTCTGTATCAATCAATAGGCAATCAAAACCCAGCTATGTAAAGCAGTCTAGTCATGACCAAATGAATCCCCTGGCTGAGCCCCATATATGTGGCCAACATTCGATGGGCTAAATAAACACTTATTGTTGTGAGCTATGGAGTTTTGGCATGGTTTATTATACAGTGCTACTGACTCAGTAGATAAAACCATGGAAAGAAAGTGAGCTACCTGGGTAGGGATGACTGCCACTAGTCATGTTTATAGACTGAAGGAAGATAATCAATGGATCATCTTCTCTTCAGAGATTTGCTATTTTATTTTCTGGGCTTTTTGTGTGTTAACTGTTTTTAGTTTTGTTTTTTGCTCATTCACTTAGAGCAGTAGAAGCCTTTGTTTTGGGGTTATCCCAAAGCCTAACCAGAGAGACAGGACTTAGAAAGCTCATTTCACAAACACACTAAACTATATCTTCCAATTTAGCCTGTCTCAATAATAATGTTTTCTTTCTACATCTGTTACATTTTCTATCTCATTTGATCTAAGAAAATCAGGGGTAGAGCTATTGAGTTGACTCTCTCAATATCTCAATAACGAACACAAAGGAATCATTTGAATATGAGCAATAATTTAGGTGTTCAAAACATTAATATTATGGGGAAAAAGTTGGTAGAAGTGTAAAACCAGAGTAATGTAGTGCCGGGTAAAAACTGTTTGTTTTGGCCTTGGTAGACCATTAAACAAAAGGGCAGGAGTCCAGAGCCTGTTTAGTGCTCAAATTTACAAAAGAGGCAACAAACCAAATGAGCTCACATGGCATGCCCAATATCACCCAGTGAGTTTAGTGTAAAACTTGAGACCAGAACTTTAATTCATTGGTGTCTGTGTTCTAGAAAACAAAGTCTGAAAACAGAAGACCTGAATTTTAGTTTGAGCATTTCCTCTAACTCCACATGCGATTTAGAATCAGCCACTTTAACTCTTCAAGCCTCAGTTTTTCTCATGTGTAAAACATGAATGATAATCTCAGTCATGGCTACCTTAAATATTTGCCTGAGAATTATTTAAGTAATAATGCAAGCTCTGTGAATTTAATTTAGTTCATCCTAACAAACATTTATTATGAGTTAACTATACGTCAAGCATGCTAGTTGTTAAGGATATAAAAATGGTTTCAGGGAATTTAGGGTCGAAAGAGACAGAAACACACAACATAAAGTTAAAATAAAGTGATAAGTGCTAAGGTAGAGACATGCAAGAGAGAGGGGTTTGCGGGAGGGGGGGGCATGAATACTCTTGTGAGAATAACTCCATTCCAGTTAAACCAAGTCATAAAGGATACACTAAAATTGTCCAGGTGGAAAATATATAGGCAGGTCACTCCAGCAGAGGATCTGAGTAAGTCCAGAAAGCCTGTCAGAATATATGTGTGGAAGAAGTCTACTGAATACAGTTTGTATTACTAAATTATAAAGGAAGGTGTAGCAAGAAGTGAAACTACCGTTTGGTAAGGGTCAAGTAATAGATTCGGACATCAGAGATCCATTGGAAAAACAATTAGCAGGGAGATCGTGTGGTTTGATTTATGTCGCAGTGTGAATACTCTAGCTGCATGGGAGCAAGATCAACAATCCAGGGCAGAAAAGATAAAAATCTAAATTAGGGCAACATAGTAAAGATGGAAAGGAAATGACAGATTACAGGAATTGTACACTGAGTAAATGTTTATCTTATTCTGATTTTATTATAGCAAATTGTTTCCTTGTGTTTTTTTTTCTATAAAATTTAGTAAGTATTGGTGGCACTAAGAACATGCTTTTTCTCTTCTATTTATTACTAGTCTTTCCCTGCTTATATGATCTGTTTATCATGATAAATGAATGACTTTTTTTTTAGACTTGGCCAGAGCCAAATGCTTCACTCATTTATACACAAAAAGGAATGTTGAAATCAGTAAACATTCATATTTTTTTTTTCTAAATAGCAAGTCAGAAATGCAATATGCCAGTACATCCTGGGCAACACTATAATACCAGAATGGTTTTCAAAAGGATAATTGATTCAGCATACCGTTAAGGTTTATCCTAGCAATAAAATAGCATTTGTCTCATGATGGCTTTTAGACTCAAATTCTGTTTTAAGTTCTTAGAACAGCAAATGTTTGCAACTATGTAACAATGACATTACATGGCATTTTCAGGGACACAAGGAAGCATGGTTGTTCCTACACATACAAGGAACAATCCTCTATACTGAAAGCCAAATAAGATTTCTCCTCCTTGTGTAGACAACCCTTTGAAGATTTCTCCTGCAATATGGCGGAAGAACCAAAGATGGGTCAAATATGTGATCATAAATAATTAATTTTTTCAGGTAAGTTGCTCAAAACTTTCTATTAATAGAAAATATTCTCAGAAGGTATAACAATAAAATTTTATAAGTATTTTTAAAATGCTATACTGGAGCCTGTTACTTCATAATATTAAGTGGAATTCTCTCTCTGGGGGAAAAAAAGAGAATATTAAAGTGAAGAAAATATTTGACTCAATATATATCTTAAGAATTTGGTCCAAATCTCAAAACCTTACTATTCTCCTTCTTCTTAATATTGTTCTTCTTTTATGTTACTGATTTGTCAACTCAACCCTTTAATAAGGATTATTTTATCCAGTTCCAGAGAGTTAGTAGATGGTATTCATGGATTTATTCAGGAACAGGAGACTTGTCTGGACCCTTAGATTTTCTATGGCTTCTTTGCTTCCATTATCAACAGGTCAAAATGAAGAGCCAAGCAGGCCTTCTGGAATAACCACTTTCTCATTGCTTTCCTGCATGCCTCACAGATTAGAAGTTTCCAAGATAGTCACATAACTTTCTTGGTGGTCCTCTGGGTAGGACCACAAAGTGTACTTGGATTTGTCCAATCTGGCCATAAGCCTGGTTTTCTGTCCACTCTAATTTTTTTTTCAAATATTATATTCACTTCTGTTTTTAGTAACAGCTGTTAAAGTATTATCATAGGTAAATTCATTTTAAGTGTACTTATAAAGTTTAAATTAATTCATAACTGTTAATAATTTGAATGGTTGCTGTTTAAGTACCTGTGTATAGACACAAAATGTGCAGCTTTTAAAAAGAAAGGAAGAGACATACATGTTTCAACCATGGTTGCAAATTACTTGATTCCAATGCAGAGCTCCCCCAAGGTGCCAAGCCACAGTTGAATAAAAACCGTATGCTGGGATTCTATAATCCACTAACACTCTTTGACACATTATGCATTGGAAAACAGTTAAAAAAAAACTATGCGGCTGGTATTTTTAAATGAGATGGCTGCATAGTTTCTACGTAGAATAGCATTTTGTTTTGTTTTTCCTAGGATGGTGAAATGAGTGGATGATTAACCACATTTCATGAGCAATACAGTTTTCTACGTAGTAAATAAAACAGATCCTTCATAGAAATAATTCATGAAATGCAATACTGAATTCCCATGTTACTCTAAATTGATAACTTTTTTTCTTGATTATATATAGAAAATTCATTTTACTTAAATTAAATTGCACTATTAAATTAAACCTATTAACCCTGTGCTGACTTCTAATAGATTTTGTAAAGATTCTTATGAAAGGCATTAACTTTAAAAAATGGTAAGTATACATGGCATTAAAGCAAAGTTGATAACAACATAAAATTTACCCAATAGCTCACTCTACTTTTCTGGACACAAGCATGTCCAATATCCGTTTTCCAAAGAATTAGCTCATCCCATAAAAAAAGCAAGATTTTTAAAAACAATTTTCATGTTGATGACCAAACTGCTGATCTATGATAGTTCCTGGGCCATGTCACAAAGCACTAAATCTATTTAGGTTATTTTAAAGCTTTTATTTATTTATTTATTTATTTATTTATTTATTTATTTATATTTATTTATTTATTTGAAAATGTTTATTTGAGAGAGAGAGCGAGAGCACATTTGCAAGTGAGCAGGGGAGGGAGAGAGAAAGAAGGAGGGAGAGAGAGAGAATCCCAAGCAGGCTCTCCACTGTCAGCGAAGAGTTTGACACAGGGCTTGATCTCACGAACTGTGTGATCATGACCAGAGCCAAAAATCAAGAATTGGATGCTGAAATGACGGAGCCACCCGGGCACCCCGAAATTATTTGAAAGCTTTAAATATATTTTCTCCGCTCAGTAGCAAGTGAAAGAAAGCTCGACTCAAAGCAAATTAAGGAAAACAAAAAGGTATATGAGGGTCAAGGGAGGGCCTTTATTTGTTCACCGTAGTTTCTACTGGTGTTATAATAAATTTCCATGAACTTGGTGGCTTAAAAAAGTACTAATTTATTATTTTACAGTTCTGTAGGTTAGTGACGGCACTCGGATCTCTGCAAGCTAAAATCAAGGTGCCAGTTGACTGTGTCCCTTTCTGGAGGCTCCAGGGAAGAATGTGTCATCTTGTCTTCTGCAACTACTAAGGGCTGCCCAAATTTCCTGGGTCATGGCCCTATTCCTCCATCTTCAAAGCCAGCAACATTACCACTGTCTGACCCATCTTCAACAGTCATATCTCCCTCTTCTACTTTTAAAGATCCTTGTGATTACATTCAGCCCACGAGGTAATCCAGGATCCTCTATTTCAAAATCAGCTGATTAGCAGCGTTCATTTCATGGACAACCTTAATTTCCTTTTGTTTTGCACCAAACAAATTCACAGGTTCAAGGTTGCGAGGACTACGACCTGGACATCTTTAAGGAGCATGATTGTACCCATCACACTCATATGCCTAAAAAGCCTAATGAATAGCACTAGTTTCAGGTACAGTTCTGTTCAGAAGATGTACATAAATACTATCATCAGGAGCACGTTTCCCTCTTCATCCCCTGGATTCCTCTCAGCTCTCCTTCCTTCAGTTTGTCAAGATGGATGCAGCAGCAGCCCTAACCCACATCCTTCTTAGCCCTATACTAAACAATGTGTCCGTTTCTCTTAATCAAAATAAAGGTCTCAATTTACTGCCTTTGACTTTGGTTGGCTTGGCTTGAGTCTTTTCTAATATTAATCTAGTCACTGTTACAGAAGGGAATAAGGGTTAAGTCGCGCCATCTTTGGGAGTAGGGATGCCGTTGGCACAGGCCTGTGAACTGAGATGGAACAAGGTATGGCAACACAGGTAAGTGGGAACTGTTGGCTAGTATCAGAAGTAGAGTTAATGAATGCTGGGTGGGGGGGGGGGGTGGGGAAAGCAAAATAAAAAAGCATCAGCTACTGAACCAGTCTACATTATACTCACATTAACCAAGTGGAAATGGTGACAGGTGTCTATTTGAAACAAGAAGACAATGCTAAAAAAAATGAAAAGCCAAACTTTATGGTCATAGACGACAATTCATGGCCTCAGATAATAAGAAAAAAATCTCCCAGATAGAAAAATAACCTTTTTCTCTAGTCTCCTTCTTACTAATCCCCTTTGGAACCCCTCGTTCCAGTCAGCCTGGACTCCTCACCCTGCATATGCCCTGGGCAGCCCCACCTCTTTAAGTCAGACAAGCTTCACCACCTGTTCTTGACTCAAGAGCCTCTGGGCCTTACCCGGAAATCATCACATCAGCCTTGAAAAAAATTTCTGATCTCAGTGTGGTTTTTAAAAAGAAATACATTTGAGGGCAATTATCATTTTTGTACTTAATGTTTCTGGTACTCACCTAGAACTTACAGTGCTTTGCATTTTAGTCATATTTTCAGTAACTTTTTATGTTTACATATGTTACCCATCAGGGTAAAATTTAGGTTCATCTAGGGATGAACACTCATGCTCTGTGATTCCCATAATGTTCGGTAGTGTCATTTGCCCATTATAAGACTCTGCAGTGTATATGTATGTATGTACGTGTATATATGTATATGTATTGAAAGCTATTAAATGTGAGCTATCAAAGACTCCTGAAGTGAGATGCCTAACTCACTGCACTGGTAGAGAAATAATGCACTAAACCACAAGGGCATGTAAATTGGGGGGTTTTTTTGTTTTCTAAGTGCTATTTTAATTTCCAACATTTGAGATAATGACTCTCCATTACCTTGAGACCAATGCCTGTCTACCAAATATAGCAAGATAACTGTGCTTAGGGAGTTGTCTGTACCTCTTTTCTTGCCATGTATTTGAGATATGTTGTACATTTACCCTGAAACATTCATCAAGAAAAAGAAAAGGCAACATTTAAGACATAATCAGTTTTAAATTTTGACTTGACTCTTATTGGTGACAACTAGCAATGTGGCATACGACTGCATTCTTGCAATCAATCATTTGAAAGGAAATGATAATCCTCCTTTATATATTTCAGTACTTTCCATTTAAAGGCCTTAAGGAGAAAGAGACATTTTACAAATCAGAATTAATGAAACCCTGAAAGTGCCCTATGAGTTACGTAAATATTATTGCAGTCATTTAAACATCTGCAATCCAATGGCTTTGACAGCTTAGTGACTTACTCAAGACTACAGATTACATTGAAGGCAGGGCCAAGCTAGTTCAGCAACTAGGCTTCCAGTTTTCCACTGGGTTGTTTGTTGTCAGTTACGAAGCAAGACCCGCGTTTTAAAAAGTGGAAGAGACACGTAGCTTTCACGTCAATCAAATTTATCAGGGGCTGGACTGCCCAGCTTTGAAAGTGCCCTTCCTTGCTCTGGATTTGTTCCCCAGGTTCCTAAGATGCCAAGTTACTTTACTCTTTGGCCGTCATTTGTCTCTCCTAATTTCCTGCTAACCTTTCTGAATTCTTGAAAACATGCCTATCTCTTCCCTCGTGTCCAGTGCAGATTCCTCTAGCTACAAAGGAATTTACACCAAACGGGGAGGAATTCTTTCTATTTTGGATGAGGGCTGCTGGGAGTTAAAATTGAGGAGTTGGCAGAAAGTTCTCTACACTGTATACATCTTTCTCCCTCTTCTATAGCTCACGCCAATAAATGTGTTTTTCTTTTATTTTAAATTTTCCTGCTGTGGTGTCCTGTTCAGCATCCCTGTTCTCGGATGAACTTTCCACTATTGACATGATATACAGAGGTGCGCAGTACAGATGGGCATAAAGGAATTCAAAAACTATGCATATTTTAAAGAACAAAATGAAAGCATTATAGATATAAGTAATATCCTCTTGAAAGGTGCCAAGATTCTGACAGACAGTATTTAGAAGTTAACAGCATGAAATCAAAGGGAGGAACACCTGTCTAATCAGAAGTACCAAACTCAGTGAAAGTTAAACATGGCTTTAAATCATAATACAGAAAATGCTAGCAAATATACAGTCCTGCTGCTAGTGTAATTGAACTCACATAATTTATATCCATCACTTATTTCCACTCAGGGAAATGTTATTAGAAATCTCATTGAAATTATCATTGCACTGGCACTATATGCTAACTAACTTGGATGCAAATTGAAAAAAAAAATTAAAAAAAGAAATCTCATTGATGTTAATAACTAACTTCAAGTGGCAGCTTCCTTAACCTCTTTTTTTTTTTAATTTTTTTTTCAACGTTTATTTATTTTTTTTTGGGACAGAGAGAGACAGAGCATGAACGGGGAAGGGGCAGAGAGAGAGGGAGACACAGAATCGGAAACAGGCTCCAGGCTCCGAGCCATCAGCCCAGAGCCTGACGCGGGGCTCGAACTCACGGACCGCGAGATCGTGACCTGGCTGAAGTCGGACGCTTAACCGACTGCGCCACCCAGGCGCCCCCCTTAACCTCTTTTAAAATACAGGATATTTTTAAGCCATTTAACAATATGTTTGATGTCATTCCTTCCAGCGTTCCTGCTAAAATGACAGGAATCTCATCAGTGGCTACTGGGAAAGAGGAGGAAGTCAGACATAAGAGGGCAGAGAGTCGGTGGTTTAAGGTGATGCCGAAAGTAACCTTCATGAAAAATAGCAGAATATAAAGCCAATGTTCAAGGGGATGTGGCATGTTGAAATTTATCCTAGCCAAGCCAGACTATTCATAGAGCATCAGAACTTGTTGGATAGGAATTCTGTTATTTTTACACAGTTTTAAGACTAGAATTAAATGTGTGACAGCGTCACTGTTTGATCGTTGATTTTTCAGAGCAAAAGCCAAACATTAGTAAACACAGAAAGTACAATTTTCTGTATATTCGCTTTTTATTCCTGTGCAATAAATTATCATAAATTTAGCAGCCTAAAGCCACACCCATTTATTATGTCACAGTTCTGTAGATCAGAAGTACTGGTTTGACATAACTGGATTCTCTGCTCGGGGTCTCCCAAGAGCGAAATCCAAGTGTCAGCTGGTTGTGTTCTCCTTTTGGAGCTTGGGGTTCACATCCAAGTGCATTCAGGTTATTGACAGATTTTAGTTCGTTGGGGTTGCAGGAGTAAGGTCCCATCGTGGATTCCCATCATTCCCTAACACATGGCAGTGTCAGCAACATGGCACCTTGTTTCTACAAATGCTAGCAGATAAATTTTTCTGGCTTCAAACTGCTGACTTTCTTTAAGGGCTCATGTAATTGGGTCAGACACAACCAGGATATCCCTTTTCTGAAGAACTCAAAGTCAGCTGGTAAAGGACTTTAATTAAATCTTGAAAATCACTTTTTCCATACAGCGTAACATAAAGATGAGAGTTCTATACCATCATTTTCATAGGCATGCTCTTAGCTAAGAGAATGAGATAGTACAGGGCATGGAAACCAGGGAGGCAGTAATCTTGGGGTCCATATTGGAATTCTGTCTACCACATTCTATTTTTAGGGAGTCTACAAATATATGGGTTGGCCTTACATAGGGAGAGCTTGGGAAAATGTTAAGATTTCCATTTCAAAAGGATAACTAGACTGCAGTTGCTCATCTGAATAGAAGCCAAGTTATATGAGCTCTGCAAAAGTAGCAGAGGGAAACTCGAAGTATAGTTGAGTACTTAGGATTCATCTCAAACAGATAAACACCAAGATTAGGGAAGAAAGAACTATAGGAGGCTTCAACAGCTGTGGAAATGGGATTATGTGGTAGATAAGAATAAACTTGGGCTTTGAAATCAGGATGGCTAGATTTAAAATGTTAGCTCTGCCTTTGCCTGGCTGCAGACATTGGGCAAGCTCCCTCAAATACAAATTGAAGATAATGATACTTAACACCACATAATTTTGAGCATAGCACTGAAGATACTGAAGGTACCACATTGACTTTCTTCCCTGTGTTGGCTCAGAACTCAGTGAGAATGATCCTCTGGGTGTGTCTGCACTTAAGTGAAAATAAAGTGAAATGTGTCTGACACTGATCAGATGAAATGCTTGGGGTGTTAACTGATGCTAATGATGACTGTTAATTAAGTTAATTCAAAAGCAAAATCTTGACCATCTTAAGTTGATTCAAAACCAAATCCAGGAAGAGATAACTTTTTTATAAGTGCAAGCTTATTTAATTTTTAAACACCGTATGTTCACTAACATTATGAATCGTTTTTTAAAATGTTGTTTAATGAGATCATAGCCCATAATGGAAATCTGAGATGCCTTTGCTGAAACAAAACTTCACAATTTGAAAAGTTTTCTTCATTCTAGTGCTTCTCATTTTATCACTCTTTATACTCATTTTATTGTCTCTTTTATAAAGAGATAAATAGCTGCATTAATATCACATATGCACCACAAAATATAGGTATGGGAAAATGCAAATAGTGCCATAATTTGGCTCTGTGCATATTTAATCAAATATATTTTCATGAGTATGCTTGGGCCTGGGGTCACCTACTGTGCTAAGAGTTTTCTTTAAGTTTACTTTTAAGGAGCAATTAGATAGACACAGGGTTTCACAAGGGCCTCTGTGACATCCTTTTTGACACTGCATTCATCAATGATAAAGAAGAATTAAAGCAAATATCTTTGGTTAGACAGTGATGTATATAAGATAGGACTTTTCTTCAAACAGAAGTAAACTGACTAATGAAAAGTAATGAACACAAATACTTAAAAGTGTTTCAAATTCTTTACCTATAATTCAGTTGCTCTTGAAGACATTTTGATTAAGAAATTAGTGCCCATTTTTCATTATTCATCTCATGTCATCCATAGTGATTAGCATTATAGTTTTATTTGGTAAAGGTCTTTGTTAGTCAAAAGCAACTAGGTTATTCTTTAGTAGCAAAGAACCTCAAAATTCTAGGCATATGACAACAATAATTCATTTGTTGCTCCAGAAAACAACCATCATAGGAGTTCTACTTCACACTTCCTCATTTAGTAACCAAGGCTAATAAACCCTCTGCCATATGGAATATGATAAGTTGCTATGAAAGGAGATAGATATATGGGTCTTTAAGAAACTCCTGAAAGTCTCACATGATAATTCCATTCACACGTCATTAGACAAACATGATGTGTGGTCATGCTTATTGTCAAGAGGAGGAATGAGTACACTTCTACTCAGAAAAGACATTTGTAACATACTTAATGTTCAGAAAAGACATTTGTAACATACTTAATGTCTATCGTAGTATTTCCTTCTCGTCTCCTTCTGATCATAAAATAGGTATCTCAATTCTGTTTCAGCATAAAATATAAACTTATCTCCTCCAAGAGAGAAAACCCCAAAATACCATAGAGTCAAGGCAAAGAATGCAGTTCAGGATTTCTGAGTGGCATATGATGATGCATAGTCGTGTCTCTATTTGACCCAGATGTGGCTCCCTTAGATTCGGAGACATATAGTCACAAGATAAATTATCTGTCCATTTTGCAGGATGTAACCATAGGATCACAATAATAGCATAAATATTCCCATTCAGAGAGTGACAGAATGTGACACAAGTGGCAGCCCCTGATCCATAGCAATTCTGAAATCTCTATAAGCAAATATTTCAAGGGTACCATACTATTGGAGTGGGCAATAACCCTTGCCCTCTTTCTATTCCCTGGATGTATTTTCCTTCATCACAGTTTTCCACAACTTCTGACTTAGCCTTTTTTTGAGGTCTCTGTATTGCCATAATTGTCCTTAACAATATTTGGACTAGGGTTTGAGTGGTAATTGAATGGAGGCCCCCCAAAAGATATAACTATGTCCTAACCCCTAGAACCAGTGAATGTAACCTTATTTTTAAGAAGTGTTTCTGGGGGCGCCTGGGTGGCGCAGTCGGTTGGGCGTCCGACTTCAGCCAGGTCACGATCTCGTGGTCCGTGTGTTCGAGCCCCGCGTCGGGCTCTGGGCTGATGGCTCAGAGCCTGGAGCCTGTTTCCGATTCTGTGTCTCCCTCTCTCTCTGCCCCCGCCCCCCCTTCATGCTCTGTCTCTCTCTGTTCCAAAAATAAATAAACATTGAAAAAAAAATAAAAAAAAAAGAAGTGTTTCTGAAGATGGAAATAAGTTAAGGATCTTAGGATGAGATCATCCTGGGTTATCCAGTTGGACCCTATATCCAATGACAAGAAGATAAGACACATATACACAGAAGAAGAGATCATGTAAAGATATGTGACTATTGAACATATGTGGAGAGATATATAGATACAGAGATAAAGATATACAGATAGATTGGCTATATTGGATATAGCAACAAACTAGGAAATAATTGAAGCCACCAGAATCTGGAAGAGGCAGAGATTCTCCTCTAGAGCCTCCTGAGGGAATGCAGCCCAGTCCAAACTTTGAGTTCAGACTTCTGGCATTCCAAACTGTGAGAGGATAAGTTTTTGGTTGCTGTTTTAAGCACCCAAGTTTTTGGTAATTTGTTACAGTAGTCGTAGGAAACTAAAAAGCCTTCCGTGGGGCCATGGGCCTTGTGTTGGCTGGTAAACTAACCAGAAAGGCTGATAGTCCCTTTCAGGTAGAAATATTAAATTGCCAATTCAGGGCCCTGTAGCACTCTTTTTTTCCTTGCCTTAGTGAATGTAGAAGCAAGAATCATGATGATGCCTATCAACATCAATCTGTCTTTAGCTGATTTAATGAACAGATTATTCTGACTGATTTGTTCTGAATGTGATTACAAGCAATAGATAAATAAACATTTGTGGTTTTAAGCCACTGAAATATTTACCCAGTTAGTTACTGCAATATACCTTAACCCATACTCATGATTAAAGCAGCCAATAGATATTTAGGGATTAATAGTTTCCTCTTGATGTTCAAATGCAGAAGTTCACTAATTTCCTTTTGAAACATTTGTTGTAAGTTCAAATATGGCTTAATAAAGGTCCAAGGAGATATTAAAGAGGGAGAATCAAGTAACTTAGAATAAAAAACACTTGTATTGAATTTAATTACTTCTGATTTCTTTGAGAAAATCCTGAGTCTCAGTCCTTTCTTCTGCAACGTGTAAACAATAATGCTGATTCTTTCCTTACTAGGTCTTGTAAAGCTCCAATAAAGATCATTGGTAGCAGACATTTTGTAAGTTGTAAAGAATTAATATGCTTAATTACTTTCCCTTCCATATCTGAGATAACAGGAAACTACTTATACCATAATATTTTGGGGCATGTCTCTGGCATGAAGTGAGCCAAATTTCCAAACTTTCTAAAGCGTATTATACAGATTCCTGATACTTCCATGGAGTGTGAATTCCAGTGACATATAGCAGAAAAAAGGCTCAACCCAGAAAACAGAAATACGGTAAAAAGAGAAATTCTGCTAGATGGCCTGTTCATAATGAGTCATCTATCAGATAATGTATGAACTTTTTGGCTTAGAGAACCTGGCTATTTCTGAGATACACTTGAGGCATGCTTTAAAAATCAGGGACAGACAGTAATCACAAATAGGTTTACTAGGGCTTTGATATTTGGAGGGGCCGCAAACTTGCATAAGCCTCCAAGAATTCTGTTGGGGGTCCTGAGGAATCTTTAAACAGTAAGTAATTTAGAAACTCAAGCTGAAGAGAGAATGTATGATGGAAACAAGTAGTGATTATTGGAGCCCATTCTCAGATATTCCATGTCCTAACATGGCTGTTGGAAATTGAGCCATTACATTTGTATTCTGGCAAAAGAAAACAGGAAGTGGGGAGAAAGTCCATCATCTTTTTATGGAGACTTCCTGAAACTATCCCAGAATACATATCCCAGAATATGTAATTACATATCATTGCATGGGACTAGTCACAAAGAGGCCAACAAATATAGTCCTTTAGCTAAAAATGTTGCCACCTTGAGTACCCTAGTTAGGAGGGAGGAGAATGAAGGTTGTGATAGGTGAAACAGAACTGTTTGCTACAGGAAATAAAAATTGAAGTAGAAATGGATAGGAAGGATAATTTAAGAACAAATAAAGAAATAAGGTAATTTATTCAATACCTAAATAAGTGTACTTATTTAGAAGTACATTTATTCAATTGAGATCTATTGAGAATAACGTAATGTGAGACTCTGTGCTAGGTCCTAAGGATACCACAATGAATAGAACATAGTATTGGGTGGTCCATATCAATGTTTTAAGAAAGGTAGAAGTAATGGGGCTTCAAAACTAAATGATGTGTTGTGGTGGGAAAAGAAATAATAAAAAAATTATGGTAAATCTAAAATTTCATGACTTCTGAGTAACTTTAAATAATGCTATAATATGTTAGTAGGAACTAACAGATCAGGATGAGAACCAATGACTGCCCTACTGAATGACTTCTCTGATTCTGGTTGACAAACGCCTCCCATTCTTCTTTATTCCCCGGGCATTATGACATGCTTCAGTCAAATCATTTATCACATGGTACAATAAATGATATCTGCATAACCAACTGTGTGCTGCAGCCAACTTTTACCAGGTTGCAATAGCGAAATATGCCTATTTCTTCCCAACATCTAGTTTAGTGACTTCAAGTTGGTAACTTGAAAACAGTCATGGCAGGAGAATTTACACCGTCAATATTGGCAAATGCTTGCTATCGGGCTCTCCCTTTCCCCAGGGAGCTGGTTGTTAAACATCTACCAATATATCCCTATGTGTAAATCTCTTCTTATCAGGCTATAAGAATTTTGAGAACACAGCCTGTACCTGGTCCATACGTGTGTCCTCTTTGTAGTGGGAATGTGGCATTTGGGGGTGGTAGTGGGTGGTACTTTCACTGAAGTTCCATACGAAATGTGTGTCTAATTAGCAATCAGAAAACAATATCCAGCACACAGGTGAAAAGTGATTTGGAGTTCACAATGAGAGATCTATGTATGGGCTTGGCGAAAGTTAAATTTGAAAAAAAAAAAAATAACACATATGTGGAATGTGTTATAAAGTCAGTACAGCTGTTAAACTTAAATGTCAACATTCTGGATAAAAATACAATCTTTTAAAATGGAATTTATTTTATCTTGTAATAATCTGGAACTGGAATCTACAAATGTATGGTTTATGGACTCAGAGAGTAGGAGAAGTGGACTTTACATTAGGCACATTAAAAAAAAAAAAGCCATCATATCATGTCATTAGGGGTCACAGTAATGTAGATCAAATTTGTTTCTGCTTCCTTTGGAATTACACTATCTTCCCAAGCTTCTATGACACATGATCCTATAAAATAATGTAAGGCATGTATACACACACTCAGAATACATAGAGATTACAGTAGAGTGATTCCATTTAAGAGGTTAAAGCTTATGTTTACTTCTAATGAAAGAATACATGTCTAAATGTGGAGTAATGACTTAATGAGATAGGCAACAGGGCAAAGGCAGCATAGACCTTCAATTGATCCTAAAATGTGACTACATATAGTTACATTTTGCATCATTTAATAAGGCTGGACATTTCTTTTTTTTTTTTTTTTAATTTTTTTTTTCTTTCAACGTTTATTTATTTTTGGGACAGAGAGAGACAGAGCATGAACGGGGGAGGGGCAGAGAGAGAGGGAGACACAGAATCGGAAACAGGCTCCAGGCTCCGAGCCATCAGCCCAGAGCCTGACGCGGGGCTCGAACTCACGGACCGCGAGATCGTGACCTGGCTGAAGTGGGACGCTTAACCGACTGCGCCACCCAGGCGCCCCAAGGCTGGACATTTCTACACATACTTAAAAAAAATGACAGATCCCAAGCCATCTTTTCTCTGATACAATCAAAGTCCTTTATCTTAAAACAGTTAATTAACACAAAGCATAATTATATTGACCAAATACAAATTGAGGGCATCAAATTGAGAAAAACATTTTGTTGTCTACTTTGTATTTGCTTAAACAATATATTCTGAAGGCATAAAGCTATAATGACATTAGTTATAAATATAATTGATCATCTTTATTGAAAAGCATCTAATTATATAATGTCCTCACTGTCCCAGAAAATGAAGAACATATGGTAACTATTAAGTCTAAAGCTGTGCCTTGCAGCAGAGCATGGAAAAAGAAATCTGCTTTCTCATCCTTCTAACATCATCTGTGCCTCTCAAATCTGTGTAAGTGGATACATGGTAGGGAAACTACATCCAATATTTAAATGAGAATCTTCAAAAAATGAATTAATATATCTTTATCAGGAATAACTTAGAAATACACAACCTTCCCAGACTGTCATGATGAAACAGAAAATCTTAACAGATCAATTACCAGTAAGGAAAGTGATCAGTCATCAAAAACCTCCCAACACACAAAAGTTCAGGACCAGACAGTTTCACACTTCTACCAAACCTTCTTAAACCCTTCCAAAGAATAAAAGAAGAAACTTTTCCAATTTCATTTTATGAAGGTAGTGTTATAGATACCAAAATCATATAAGGATGTGCCAAGAAAACAAAATTACAGGCCATTATCCCTGATGAAACTACATGTTTCATCAACAAACTATTAGCAAATCAAATTCAACAATACATTAAAAAGAGCATACATCATGATCAAGTTTTATTTTATGAATGCAAGGATGGTTCAACACGTGCAAATCAGTCAACACCACATTAACAAAAAGAACAAAAATCATATGATCATTTCAATTAGGATGCGGAAAAAATATGTGACAAAATTTAGTATTCATTTATGATAAAAACTCCCAAGAAAGTGGGCATAGAGAAAACATACTTCTATATAATAAAGGCCATATGTGATAAGCTCACAGCTACCATCATACTCAATGGTGAAAAGCTGAAAGTCTTTCCTTTAAGATGAGGAACAAGATAATGATGCCCACTCATACCACTTCTACTCAACATAGAAGTCCTAGCCATAGCAATTAGGCAAGAAAAGGAAGTAAAATGTATCCAAACTGGAAAGAAAGTAGTAAAACTGTTGTTATTTGCAGATGACATTTTATTACATATTTGCAAAAAACCATAAAGACTCTATCAAAAAATAGTTAGAACGAATAAATAAATTTAGTAAAACTGCAGGATACAAAACCAATACACAAAAACCTGTTGTGGAGTACCTAGGTGGCTCAGTCAGTTGAGCATCCAACTCTTGACTTCAGCTCAAGTCATGATCCCAGGGTTGTGAGACCAAGCCCCATGAGAGGCTCTGCACTGAGCATGGAACTTGCTTAAAATTCTATCTATCTATCTGTCTATCTATCTATCTATCTATCTATCACCTATTTATCTGTCTCTCTGACTTTCTCTACCTCACTTGCATGGTCTCTCTCTCTCTCTCTCTCTAAAATAATATTTTTTTTTAATTTTTTTTTTGAAGTTTATTTATTTTTGAGACAGAGAGAGACACAGCATGAACGGGGGAGGGTCAGAGAGAGAGACACACAGAATTGGAAGCAGGCTCCAGTCTCTGAGCCGTCAGCCCAGAGCCCGACGCAGGGGCTCGAACTCGTGGACCGCGAGATCGTGACCTGAGCTGAAGTCGGACGCTTAACCGACTGAGCCACCCAGGCGCCCCTAAAATAATAATTTTTAAAAATCTTGCATTTTCACACACTAATAACAAATTATTAGAAAGAGAAACAAAATAATGCCATTTACAATTACATTACAAAAAAGAAAAAAATATCTACGAGTATTTGCAATCGAGGTAAATCACCTGCAGATTGCAAATTATATGACAGTTATGAAAGAAAGTGAAGAAGACACAAATACAGTTGATGTTTGAACAATATGGTTTTGAAATGTGTGGGGCCTCTTACACACATATTTTTTTTCAATAAATACAGTGAAATATTGGGCAGTGTACTTTTCTCCCTATGATTTTCTTAATATTTTATCTTCTCTAGCTTACTTTATTTTAAGAATATAATATATAATAAATACAATGTACAAACTATGGGCTAATCAACTGTTTATGTTATCAATAAGGCTTCCAGTCAACAGCAAGATATTACTACTTAAATATTTGGGGAGTCAAAGGTTATATGTGGATTTTCAATTGTGCAGAGGGTCAGCATTCATAACCTGTGCACTGTTCAAGAGTCAACTGTAAAATGGGAAAACCTGTGCACTGTTCAAGAGTCAACTGTTCAAGAGTCAATTCCATGCTCATGGAGAGGAAGAATCAATATTGCTAAAATGTCCATACTACTCAAAGCATTCCACAGAAACAATGGAATCTCTATCAGAATTCCAGTGGCGTTTCTCAAGGAAATAGAACAAAGAATCCTAAAATTTGTGCGGAACCATAAAAACCCTGAATAGCCAAAGGAATAATGAGAAAAAACAAAGCTGGAGCATCATGCCTCCTGATTTCAAGTTATATTACAAAGCTAAAGTAGTTAAAAGAGTATGATGTTGTCATAAAAACAGATACATAGATCAAAAGAATAGAATAGATATTCCAGGTATAAACCCATGCACATATGATCAATTAACTTACAACAAAGGAGCCAAGAATAGACATGGGGGAAAGGACAATTTCTTCAATATATGGTATTGGGAAAATAGGATAGCCACATACAAAAGAATGAAATTCAACTACTATTTTATACCATATATAAAAATTAATTCAAAATGGTTGAAAGACTTGTACATAAAACCATAAAACTCCTAGAGGAAAAGAGAGCTTGTAAGGTCCTGGACATAGGTCTTGGCAATAAATTTTTTGCATCTGACACCAACATCAAAAGCAACAAAAGCAAAAATTAGGTGGGACTACCTCACACTAAAAAACTTCTTCACAGCAAGAAACCATCAACAAAATGAAAAGGCAATTGAAAAAGGCAATTTCTCCTGCTGAATGGGAGAAAATAATTGCAAATCATAGATCTGATAAGGGGTTAATATATAAAATTAAAAAAAAAACCTCCTACAACTCAATAACAAAATAACAAACAACAACAATAACAGCAACAGTGTAATTTAAAAATGGGCAGATCGAATAGACATTTATCCAAAGAAAACATGCAAATGGCCAAGATGTGCATGAAAAGGTGCTCAACATTACCAATCATCATGGAAATGCAGATGAAAAGCCTTCACACTTGTTAGATATCACCTCACACCTGTTAGAATGTTTATTATCAAAAAGACAAGAAATAACAAGTATTGGCAAGGATGTAAAGGGGATCCTTTGTGCACTGTTGGTAGAGACGTAAATTGGTGCAACCACTGTAGAAAACAGGATGGAGTTTCCTCAAAAAATTAAAAATAGGACTACCAGGGGCGCCTGGGTGGCGCAGTCGGTTGAGCGTCCGACTTCAGCCAGGTCACGATCTCGCGGTCCGTGAGTTCGAGCCCCGCGTCGGGCTCTGGGCTGACAGCTCAGAGCCTGGAGCCTGTTTCCGATTCTGTGTCTCCCTCTCTCTCTGCCCCTCCCCCGTTCATGCTCTGTCTCTCTCTGTCCCAAAAATAAATAAATGTTGAAAAAAAAAATTAAAAAAAAAAAAATAAGACTACCATATGATCCAGCAATCTCACTTATGGAATTGATCTGAAGAAAACAAAAACACTCACTCAAAAAGATATCTGTAGGCCCATATTTACTGAAACATTACTACAACAGCCAAGATCTGAAAATGACTTAAGAACCTAAGTGTCCATCCATGGATAAATGTAAAATAAATTACAGTGTGTATGTGTGTGTGATGGAATATTATTCAACCATAAAAAAGAATGAAATCTTGCCATTTGTGACAACATGAAGAGACCTCAAAAGAATTATGCTGGGTGGAATATGTCAGAGTAGAATGCCATAAGATCCCTCTTATACATGGAATCTAATAAATAAATAAAGAAGCTTATGGATACAGAGGACAGATTGGTGTTTTCCAGAGGTAGAGGTGGAGAATAGAGGTGGGAGAAATATGTGAAGGGGGTCAAAAGATAAAAAGAAAAACAATTAAAAATATAACAAGCAATAAGTATTTCTGAAAGACAGAAAATGAGGAAAGCAAAGAGAGTAACAGTTTATTGACTTAATCAAATTTTGTTGTAATCATTTGTTTATAAGCCTTTCCAGCTAGACTTTAAGTACCTTAATTCAGGCAGAGATTCTTACTTAGGTTCTTAAGTTTCCAGTCATAAGGAAAAATATACTACAATTTACAATTACTCAAAACATGAAGTACTTGGGTATAAATCTAATAAAACATATACAGAACTTGCAGGCTGAATACTCATGAAATAAATCAAGGAAGGTCTAAGTAAATGGAGAGAATGACTGTGTTCCTGGATGGGAATTTTTAACATGGCAAAAATGCCAATTCTCTCCAAATTGATATACAAGTTTAATGCTCTTCCTATCAAAATTTCAGAAAGGTTTTTCATAGACATAGACAAGGTTACTGTGAAATTTACGTGAAATTTACATGGAAATGCAAAGTAAAATAATGAAAATAATCTTGAGAAAGAAGAAGAAAGAAATTGGTCCACCTGATTTCATTACTTATTAGATAGTTATATTAATGAAGACTGTGTGATATTGGTGGAGGGACAGACACAGTCAATGGAACACAACAGGGAATCTAGAAAGAGATCCACATTAACGTGTCCACATGATTTTTGATAATGGTGCAAAAGCAATTCAATGGAGGAAATATAGCCTTTAATTAAATAATTAAATGATGCTAGAGTATTGTATATACATTAGTTAAAAAAAAAAAAAAAAAAAGAATCTCAACCACACCATAAGTTCACACCATATGCTGAAGTTAACTCATAGACTTAACTACAAAATGTAAAACTATGAAACTTTTAGAAAAAGACATAGGAGGAAACCTTTTGGGTATAGGGCTAGGCAAAGGGTTCAAAGATTTGAGACCAAAAACATGGATTTCAAAAAGAACTGTTGATATATTGAAGTTCATCAAGATTAAAAACTTTTTTTTCTTTTTTAAATGACACTCTTAAGAGGATAAAAGACTAACTACAGAGTGAAAGGAAATATTTGAAACCACATAGCTGACAAAGGACTAGTGTTTAATATACGTAATTTAACATCAACAGTAAAAAAATTTCAATTAGAAAATGAGCAAAGGATATGACAAGGTATTTCAGCAAAGAGGATATACAAATAGGAATAATCAGATAAAAAGATGTTTAACATCATTAGCCATTCAGGAGATGCAAATTAAAACTACAATGAGATATCACCACACATTATAATGACTAAAATAAAAAATAGGGAAAACACCTAATGCTGGTGAAGATGTGAAGAAACCAGCGATCACTCACGCATTGTAGCCCAGAGAAATGAAGTTATCTATTCACATAAAAACTTATACATGCCTGATTATAGCAGTTTTATCCATAATAGCCCTAAAGTAGAAACAACTCAGATGTTCTTCAGTGGGTGAATGGTTAAAGAAAATGTGGTACATCCATACTATAAAATATTCCCCAGAATTTAACAGAAACAAACTACTGATGCACTCTATAACACAGATGAGTCTTCAGAGAATAATACTGAATGAAAAAAGCCATTCCCCAAAGACCGTACACTGTGTGAGTCCATTTATATCACATTATTGAAATGATAAATTTACAGAGATGGAAAACCGATTATTGGTTACCAGGGGTGAAAGAGGCAGTAGGGTAAGAGATGAGTGAGTGTGGCTCTAAGAGAGCAACAGGAGGGATCCCTGTGATGACAGAATGTTCTGTTTCTGGACTGCATCAATGTCAACCTCTCTGTATTATTTCTTGCAATGCATGCAACTCCACAATGATCTCAGAATAAAAAATGTGATTAAAACAAAAATAATCCCAAGTCCTCATATATCCTAAATATATGTTTTAAGACTTTTCCTGCTGTTTTATGAATTCAATTGCTAGAATCTATTTGGAGAAAAGTATCTCATATTTATGTTAGGTAACTGCATAGGTATAATTATCATAAAGATGTTTTCAAATTTTTGTTTTCCACATTTATTTTTTTTTTAATTTTTTTTTTCAACGTTTATTTATTTTTGGGACAGAGAGAGACAGAGCATGAACGGGCGAGGGGCAGAGAGAGAGGGAGACACAGAGTCGGAAACAGGCTCCAGGCTCTGAGCCATCAGCCCAGAGCCCGACACGGGGCTCGAACTCACGGACCATGAGATTGTGACCTGGTTGAAGTCGGACGCTTAACCGACTGCGCCACCCAGGCGCCCCTGTTTTCCACATTTAAATCATGGTTCCTGAACCTTTTTTGAAATGTTTGATTTTTTTTTTTAGTCTTGAATTGGTTATAAGAACTATTATATAACTACATATTTTAATTGTTCAGTTTGTATTTTTAAGCAGCTGTAGTGTTTTCTCCACATAGATCCCTTTAGAATTAAATTTGGAATTTCAAAGAGACGTCTTGCAAAGAATAAAATGGTTTTGCAGTTTGGGGATAGTTACAACTGATAAATGTTTAGATCCAACTGGTTTAGAGGACTTGTTTCATATGAAAGATGCTTCATCCAATATTTAATAATATTCAGTGGTCTATTTCAGCTCTGTGTCCTTGAACTCATCTTTTTGATGCAGATTATTTTAAATGACTCATAATACTGTTCTAAGAATCAAGAGACAATGTATGTGACCATGCCATATTACATTGTCCATATTAATGGCAGCTCTTATTAGATCAGATATTTTTAGCTTTAATGAAACTGTAAGTGAAAAATTATCAGAAAAGGTGATAGTAACCAAAGGCCACTGGAAATCACTTGATTATACAAAATGTGTGTATGAAAAGTTGGCCACATATGTCACTAGTATTGCTTGCTTTTGTCTAAAAAAAAATTATTTACTTAAAAAAAATCTGTATAAAAGTCAGTGTTTCAGGGCTCTTGGGTGGCTCAATTAGTTATGTGTCTGACTTCGGTTCAGGTCATGATCTCGCAGTTCATGAGTTCGAGCCCCACATAGGGCTCTGTGCTGACAGCTTAGAACCTGAAGCCTGCTTCGGATTCTGTGTCCCCCTCTCTCTCTGCCCTTCCCTGCTCATGCTCTGTTTCTCTCTTTCAAAATAATAAATAAGTTTTAAAAAATCAAAAGTCAGTGTTTCCTTGTATCTAAATGTTGATAAAAATTTATTTTTCTAACGATTAACAGAATAATTCATTGAAAATTCAAAGCTCTGAAATAATTACATTATTCTGAAAAATCAGCATTTAGGTCTTCTTATGGGCAGTTATATACAAAATTACCAGCAGGTGGCAGTATGTATATGAAAGTGTGTCCTAAATAATTCTGCAAAACTGCAGGTTCCTGGCTTTTGCTAACAAAGAGATGTATGCATCCACTAAAAGCTTCATTTACAGAGAAAAACGATAAAATTCCTACTGTTTTAAAATTCCTCACTTATCTTCCTATTATCTTGCTAAGGATGAATATATGGTTGTCATTTTCGAAATGCATGAAGTCTTAAATCGAGTCTAGAATCCAAGTTTCCAGGGAGGTGAGAGTTCCTGGCTGACTTTTGCCTGATTCCTTTCTGCTCTGTCAATTATCATCATATAACATGTTTAACTGTGACATCCTCTGGTGAACATTCTCATGGCTGATTATATGTTGAGAGTTTCTGTAGCTCAAGCAATAATGCACAAACTACATTTAAAAATATATATGAATAAGGAAGGATGAAATAGAAGTAGAGATAGAAATGTAGTAATGCAAATTCTTTAGGATGACTAAACAATGAAATCGTATCTTTCTTTCAAACTGGTAGGGAGGTTAAGCCTATGTTTAAAAACTAATTTGGATGTACTGTAATAACTAAACTTTTTTTTTTCCCACTCTTATCCTTAAAACTAAGCATGAAGGTCAGAGGTGGCTGAACATACTAGAATTTCTTCCCTGGTGTCCCTGGTCATGACTGTGGCTTTTTTCACATGTGTTGTCAGAAAAGCAGTAGAGCAGTTTCCAGACCAGGTTGCTGATTAGCAGTAACTTAAATATTAGGGCAATGGCAATGGAAAAAAGCAAGAAGTATTTGAGGGAAAAAAATGCTAATGAAGAAAGTCTTTTCTGCTTTCACTGGATTCATGGAAGTTTGGATTTTGTTTCTGTTTTCTTTTTTCTCCTAAGTATAAGTACTTACCTGCCTATTTCCATATTATGTATCATATATCTTGTGTGTAAGAAAATATACCGTAAATACATGTGAAAAGGGAAGAAGAGAGCAAAAATGAAGATGGCACTGAAAACGTATTATTTTTTACTTAAAAAAAAAGGTTTTTGCAGATTAGGGTCATGCAGATTTTGTGAATTCTTCAACTAAAGCAAACCTGATACATCAAGTATTTTGAAAAACATGGAGCTTACCTACTAGTCCCTTTGTTCAAGAAAGAGGGCCAGGCATGCAGGTGTTGGGAAAGGCAAATGAACTCCTGCTTATAGTACTGTAGAGTACTGTTACTTTCCAATTCTATTAACAAATGCAATGTCTCTAAACATTGTCCTAAAATTGCTACTAGATTCTTAAACATACTTCAAAGTGGATAATAATCCATAACCGTATGATCAATTAATCTTTGATAAAGCAGGGAAGAATACCCAATGGAAAAAAGACAGTCCCTTCAGCAAATGGTGTTGGGAAAACTGGACAGCGACATGCAGAAGAATGAACCAGGACCACTTTCTTACACTGTACACAAAAAATAAACTCAAATGGATGAAAGACTTAAACATGAGACAGGAAGCCATCAAAATCCTACAGGAGAAAACAGGCAATAATCTCTTTGACCTAGGTTGCAGCAACTTCTTACTTATCTCCAGAGGCAAGGGAAACAAAAGCAAAAAATGAACTATTTGGACCTCACGAAGATAAAAATCTTCTGCACAGTGAAGGAAACAATCAGCAAAACTAAAAGGCTACCAACGGAATGGAAGAAGGTATTTGCAAATGGCATATCAAATAAAGACTTAGTATTCAAAATCTATAAAGAACTTATCAAACTCAACACCCAAAAAACAAATAATCCAGTGAAGAAATGGGCAGAAGACATGAATAGACACTTTTTCAAAGAAGACAACCAGATGGCTAACAGACACATGAAAAGATGCTCAACATCATTCATCATCAGGGAAATACAAATCAAAACCACACTGAGATACCACCTCACATCTGTCAGAATGGCTAAAATTAACAACTCAGGCAATAACAGATGTTGGCAAAGCTGCAGAGAAAAAGGAATCCTTTTGCAATGCTGTGGGAATGCAAACTGGCACAGCTATTCTGGAAAACAGTTTGGAGGTTCCTCAAAAAATTAAAAATAGAACTACCCTACGACCCAACAATTGCACTACTAGGCATTTATCCAAGGGATACAGGTGTGTTGTTTCGAAGGGACACATGCACCCCCCTGTTTGTAGCAGCACTATCAACAATAGCCAAAGTATGGAAAGAGCCCAAATGTCCATCGATGGATGAATGGATAAAGAAGATGTGGTATATATACAAAGGAGTATTACTCGGCAATCAAACAGAATGAAATCTTTCCATTTGCAAGTACGTGGATGGAACTAGAGGGTATTATGCTAAGCAAAATAAGCCAGAGAAAGACAAATATCATATTATTTCACTCATATGGGGAGTTTAAGAAACAAAACAGATGAACGTAGGGGAAGGGGAGGAAAAATAAGATAGAAACAGGGAGACAAACCATTAGAGACTCTTAAATACAGAGAACAAACTGAGAGTTGTGGGTGGGGTGCTGGGTGGGGGAATGGGCTAAATGGGTGACTGGCATTAAGGAGGGCTCTTGTTGGGATGAGCACTGGGTGTTATATGTGATGAATCATGAAATTCAATTCCTGAAATCATTATTACACTATATGTTAACTAACTTGGGTTCAAATTTTATAAAATTTAATTTAAAAAATATAATAGGGAAAAAAAGAGACTATATTAGAGCAATTCTTCTCAAGAGTGATTAAGAAGCTAAGAGAAAATGAAGTCCTCATGGCAACATGTAGGTAGGATGCACTACATTTGAAGTGTCATGACCCACAAAGAAGCAAGAAGGAAAAGAAGACAGAAGTTAGTTCAACTCTAAAATCTCCAAGTGCCTGTCTTAACAGTCACGGATTGTCTACAAATGTGGACTATTCTTTCTATTAGCATTTATTCTGACCATTCACATCAGAAAAAGTTTTATCACTTGATTAATGCTTCAATATTGTTAAATTGAAAAGTTTTCATGACTTAAAAATGGAAAACTGTCAAATTAGAAAAAAAAAGTCGATAATGTTAATTAAATTCAGAAGCCTTCTCCGCCTCCATCCTACTAGAAGGGACAGTTTGTAAGTCATGACTCTGTATAAATCTGGGAGGCTGGAGAAGTATTAACACTTCCTTTTTGAATTTTCCAGACTTCTCCTTCATGACTATCTTTTCTACCTTCTAGCTCCGAGCATTTCATGCTTATTCTTAGAAAATACTTTGGAATGTAAGAAATGCAAAATATTAATCCATAAGGTAAAAGTACATTAAGATATAAAAGCTTCCTGCAGAACAAAGACCCAGAATGGAATTCTAATCCACACCGAGTAAATAGGGAAGATGTCCTTAGAGACAAATGAGTTTTCTCAACAGACCCTGAAGTCACACCAGAAGTGATGAAATGTGCTGCATGATCAGCCTAAATCAGATACAGGGTGACTCACGCTGAGATAAGCATTTTTGACCTTTTCCATTGAAGTGATTTAGAGAGATGGGCTACACAGATAAGTGGGAAAGTAACAAGGAAACATTAATGTAAGAGATTTCTAAAATTTATGTGTCAGCTAAACATGTTTCAAATCCCCTATTCAAAAGAGAAAAGTGAGTTTTTAAACATTGTTGTAAATTGTATTGAAGTTTAACATGCATATAGAGAAGCACATCAGATCAAATGACATGAACTGATGGTATTTTTTACAAAATAAATAGCGTAGGTAACCAGCAATAAGGTCCAGAAATAGAACATAACTGGAACGTCAGGGATTATGTAATGCTCACTTCCACCTCTGCTTCCAGATGACCATAACCTGCCTTCTAATGCCTTCTTTGCCTTATTTTGGACTTTATATAAATATAATTACATATTACATATGCTTCTGTATTGGGTTTATTTTACTCAACATAACATTTATAAAGTTCTAGCCATGCTGTAGCTTGTTCTTTGTCACTGGCACATATTGCAGGGAATGAATATACGACAAATTTTTCAACTTGGAGCTATGAAGAATAGTGCTTCTATAAACATTATAACACATATATTTTTGATGCATGTGGGGGGAGGGGCAGTGGGGGGGCACCTGGGTGGCTCGGTCGGTTAAGCATCTGACTCGTGATTTCAGCTCAGGTCATGATCTCACAGTTGGTGAGTTCAAGCCCCACAATGGGCTCTGTGCTTAAAGCGTGGAGCCTGCTTAGAATTCTCTCTCTTCCCTCTCTCTGCTCTCTCTCTCACTCTTTCTCAAAATAAATAAACTTTAAAAAATGTATACATATATGTGTGTGTGTATGTGTATGTATATATATGTATACGTGTGTATATATGAATTTCTGTTGGGTATACACCTAGATTTGTAAATTACATGGATTAATGGCTACTGTCAAACCATTTTCTAAAGTGCTTATACCATTTTAAACTTTCCCCAGCTATAATGAAAATTTCAATCACTCTATGTTTTTACCAGCACTTCTTACTGTGTTTAATTTTCATTTTAGACATTCATCCAATGTACTTTTTAAGACTAAGTATATGTATAAAATATGTTTATCTATATTTTTATATGGGGTATATTATATCATGCACAAAACATGATACTACAAAGAGCTTAACATTTGCTGTATGTCACAAAGACTATCAGTCTGCAGTGAAATAAACAACTGGCAGGCTGGCTGGCCTAGATGAGCACGATCCTTTGGTCCACACCTTTCCCCAGGCTGAGTGATTTGACAAGTGATCACAAAAGATCATGAAGATGGCCGCATTTCTCAGTCTGGGAGCTTTTATAGCAAAAAGAGACTTTGTGATCCTTAGAAGAGGCCACAGAAATTTACTTAGTGGCTTTCCTATATGGCATATTATCAGGAACCTAGCTCCTATCTTCAAAGAACCTACCCTGATGCTTTGGGAGGAGGAATCTGCCAACTGTGCTTTTCAGAACATACTGAAAGGGGGAGGACCTGAGACAGAGAGCCCAGTTCAAATGATGCTGCACTCGTCTACACCTATGGGATCAGATGCTAAAACAGAAGAACACACTGGAGAAGTAGCCCAAGAATTTCAGCTGCATAACATTTTGCACCTTCCTGAAAATGAGTCTCCATTCTTGAGGATAAAGACCCTTACGTTTATTCACTTCCCATACTGTTACCTTGAACACAAAATGCTCTATGTGTCAGATCCGTAAGCTGTAAGAGCAGTCTTGGCCCATTTGACCCTCTGTTCTTGGGCTGAAATGTCATTTCACAGTGGTTGCCCCGAGTGTTGATAAACTTCAGCCATAAGAGCTAATTAGAAACAAATCTAATTCCCTATCAGTCGTGACCAAATGAATCAAGGATGATATGCCTGGAGAACTTGAAGGGGCTGTACAGTGAAACAAACAGACCTGATTTTGGACTTGCCAGTTGTCCAGCCTCTTCTCGGAGCCTCAGTTCCTTCCTTTGACAATCTGAGATAGTCTAGGCCGGTTAACATGGGAACTGTAGGGATTATGTTAAATGTGTAAAATCCCTGGTACTGTAGCCCACACACATTGGGCATACAATAAATAATAAAGAGTAAACAACATTTCTAACGTTTTACTATTATTTAGGTTTTACACCTTAAATGTGTACCCAAATCAAAACAGTATGGTGTATTTCCATATATTATACATTTGTATAAAGCAGTCAAAGTAATAATGAATATTTCAGATTTTACAGGTATTTCTAAGCTGTTGTTTTTAGCAAACTACTTTCCTAACAGTGTTCTTGGTGTACTTTCATTACCAAAACCTGCATACAGTCTACTAAGGCAAGTGTCATTCATAAAGTTAATGCTGTTATTCCTGTGAATATAGATATCATTTGACAATATAGTTACCTTGACCTAAAAGAACAGTATACCAAATACCCAACAGTATCCCAAATATGTATGATTCAATGCGAGTAACTGGCCTACACATAATTCTACAGTTCTAACAAAAGCCACAGACCCAACACTTCTGGATATATTTCTTGTCCTTTGAGTTCTAACATTTCAATTAAGTACAACTTCCTTCAACAATAGGTAACAGAGCAAGAGGACGATGGGTGAAAGTTTGACGTTGATGCCTAAGTGCTGAAGAGAATTACTGCTCTTTCTTACCCAAATACCAGGGATCATTTTCTACTAGCACAGTGTGTATAATGTTATTCAGAGGAGGAGACGTTCAGGAGCCTTGGGTAAGCTGCTTTGCATTTAAAATACATCTTCAAAAGCCACATTTGGAAAATCTCAGCGATTAATTCATTAATCATTGTGTTTGGTATGACTGAACAATAATTGGTTCGAAGTCCATGGGAGTTAATATCAGTGAGTCTTAAATTCAAGACTATGTATATAAGTATGTTATTCACTGGGAAAAGTAGTAAGAAGATTATTTTAATCTCTAATAACCTAATGTACCTACAGTCTATGTAGTTACTATTTATGAGTTATCAACACTTGCATTGCCTTGCCAATCTTTGCATGAGTCTGAATATTGAATGATTTATTTAAAGTTAATACCACTGTGTATATGGAATGTACTGAGGATTAAACAGATGTAATACTGCTTTGAAAATTCAAGTACATGGGCACAAAAACAATTAATTACAAAGTAATAGAGTGATATCAGAAGGATAGCACATTAAGAGTTCCTAGTACTTGTCTCCCCACAAAAATAATGATTTAACAACTATCCAGTGACAAAAATAGCTGTGCAAGAAATCTGTAATACAATAAAGAAGTTACAGCAATGCAGTGCAGCACAAAAAGTGAAAATGACCACATCATAGTCCTACAAAATCCCAATGGTATTCTTTTCAGAAATAAAAAAAAAAGAAATAATTTAAAAATTCATATGGAACCAAAGGCAAAGCCATCTTGAGCAAGAAGACCAAAGCTAAAGGTATTACACTTCCTAATTTAAAAAGAAAACAAACAAAAAATTATGAAGATACAGTAATCAAAACAATATAGTACTTTGTGAGTACACTTATAAAATTTTTTCCATTTTATTTGTTTTAGAGAATGTATGTGAGTATGAGCAAGGAAGAGAGGCAGAAGGAAAGAGAGAGAGAGAGAGAGAGAGAGAGAGAGAGAGAGAGAGAGAGAGAGAGAATCTTTAACAGGCTCCATGCTCAGTGTAGAGTGTGACACAGGGCTCGATCCCATGACCCTGGGATTATGACCTGAGCCAGAATCAAGAGCTGGTAGCTCAATCACTTGAGCCACCCAGGCATCCCTGAGTACTCTTATCTTTGATGAGCACTAAGAAATATATAGAGTTATTGAATCATTATGTTGCATACTTAAAGCTAATATAATGCTATATGTTAATTATACTGTTTAAAAAAACAGTATAGTACTGGCATAAAAACAGACATATAGACAATGGAACAGAAGAGAGATCCTAGAAATAAATCTATAGTCAGGTGATCTTCAACAAGGTGCCAAGAACACACAATGGGGGAAGGACAGTCTCTTCAGTAAGTGGTACTGAGAAAACTGGATATCCATCTGTAAAAAAAAGAATGAAACTGAACACTTATTTCACACTACATACAAAAATTTACATCCAGGGGCACCTGAGCGGCTCAGTCGGTTGAACGTCCAACTTCAGCTCAGGTCATGATCTCATAGTTCATGAGTTCGAGCCCCATGTTGGGCTCTGTGCTGACAGCTCAGAGCCTGAAGCCTGCTTCAGATTCTGTGTCTCCCTCTCTCTCTGCCCCATCCCCACTCATGCTCTGTCTCCCTCTGTCTTAAAAATAAATAACACATTAAAAAAATCTATTTTAAATTATATCCAAATGGACTGAAGATTGAAAACATAAAACCCATAGAGGAAAACATTGGGAAAATCTTCCTGACATTGGTCTTAGCAATGATTTCTCAGCTACAGCACCAAAAGCATAGGCAACAAAAATAGTAACATACAAGCGGGACTAGCTTCCAACCAAAGCTTCTGAAAGCAAAGGCAACAATGAACACAGTGAAAAGGCAGTGTATGGGATGGGAGAAAGTATTTGCAAACTATTTATCTGATAAGAGTTATTATCTAAAATATATAAGGAACTTATACAAATCAATTCCTAAAAAACAAATAACCCCATTTAAAAATGGGAAAAGGATCTGAATAGACATTTCTCAAAATAAGACATAAAAATGGCCAAAAGGCTTAGGAAAACATGCTTGAAAACATGACATCACTAATCATCCAGGAAATACAAATCAAAACCACCGTGAGGTATCACCACACACTTGCTAGAATGACCATTACTGAAACACACCAACAAAACAAGATAACAAATGTTGAAAAGAACGTGGAGAAAAGACAACCATTGTGTGCTGCTCGTGGAAATGCAACTTGGTACGGCCATTATGGAGAACAGTGTGGAGGTTCCTCAAAAATTAAATGTAGAACTACCAGGTGATCCAGCAATTCCACTTCTGGGTATGTATCTACAAGCAATGAAATTAGAATCTAAAGAGATATCTGTACCACCATATTCAAGGCAGCATTATTCACAAAAGCCAAGATATGAAAATCACCTTAGGGCCCAACAACAGATGAATGGATTAAGAAGATGTCAGATGTATAGATATATGAGTGTGTATATATATTTATATGTGTATGTATGTATACATATATATATACACATAAATACAATGGAATATTATTCAGCAACGAGAAAGAAGGAAATCCTACTATTTATAGCAACATAGATGCATCTTGAGGGCCCTATGCTAAGTAAAATAAGCCATAATAACTGACCTTGTAACACAGGGTAATTAAGCATCATCCTTCACTGTGTTTGTTTCGGTATTATTCCTTCAGCAGATATTTGGTGATATTGAGACACACATACACAATAGTACCGTGGATGCTAGGTCTTTGAGAAGTTTCCTTTTTAAGGTTCTTTAAAAAGACAAATATAGTAGCTTCTGAGATTTTAAATGAGAAAAATGGACTCCAAATTAGAAAGGGACTAAAGTAACCACAGAAAAAGGCAAAATTAGCTACTTCAACGCAGATTCAGAAAAGATAAAGTAGAAGGCCAAACATTAAATTAAGGCATAAAATTCATATAGGCTACACTTCACAAATATCTAAATCTAAAATACTTGTGTCTTGTTATATTACAATCATGCAAAAACAATAAAGAAAATCTTTGAGGTTCTTGGTACTTACTAACAACATGAAAATTAATTTTCATGTATTTTAAACACTGTTGTTTGCCATTTTTCACTCTGTTCATTTTCTTTCAATATTACCACTATGCTTTACTACACACATCTTAAAGCAAACATACCAAAAGAGGAAGCCCCAGAGCATACAATTTACATTGAATATTAATACTTCATAAGTCATACAAGTAGCCACTTAAAGAATGGCAACAGTATATTTAAGGCATCCTAAAAATGTAGTCTAATTATACCACAAGGAATTTACTGCACTGAACATTATTTCTAACGTCCCAATGGCTGTATTTTTTTTTCTAGTAGTTTATGTAAATTCAGTAAATTTCTTCTTTAATAGAGAACTAAATCAGAACAACAAGACCACACAAAGTCTATTACGATGGACATGGTATTTGTTTTATCACTTATCATACATACACACACCCATATATATATGTGTGTGCATGCGCTCATGTGTGTGCACATGAGTACCTGTGTAACTATAAGTATATATTTATATATATGTATTTCTAAATTCTGACAGCAGCTTGTAAAGGCTGTCACGTTTTCATCTTGCCTGGGAGTAAAACTAAATCAAAACAATCAAAGAAAAAATCTTAAGCAAAGAAAGCATACGGCCTTTACTGAAGGATGTTGAACACTTAGCAGAGAAACAACATGAATTCCAGCTCCCACTGTGAATGAAGGATTATGAGAAAAAAATAAATTATGCATCTGAAATTTTCTCCAGACAAGGCAAATATGAGAAGAGTTTTAATAAAGTTGTCCAATGAGATTATTTAAGCCATAAATTCATAATATAATAGGGTCATCATGAGGTGGTTTCTTCCCCCAAAGCAAAAGACAAAATGTATATTAAAATAGGACAAGAAGCCAACTAAAAATGACTTATGAAGAAGGCGTAGTAATGGAACAATAATTTCCCCAAAATACCATGTAAATTGGTAATGTTCAAATAATGCTTCTGCTCTGTTTTAATCCTTTTGATTGTAGCTGATCTTGTCAGGATTTTGTCAGATAATTAAGAGCTGAAATGATGCTTCTCAATTCAAGTTATACCATACACAAATTCTACTCCAAATATGTTACTTGTTTTTTCCTTTCTATATAATGGGAATTAAAAATATAACAGTGAACAAGATAGATGAACTTCTCATAAAGCTTATGTTTTAACAAGGAGGAAATAAACAAGAAATTAGATTGTGAATGTTGCTACAAAGAGGATAAAAGGTTTCAGAGTTCAGAAAAGAAGACATAAACTGAGATTTTAATGGCAAAGAGTTGGCAATCAAGCAAAAATCAAGCACAATAACATTATAGGTAGAACCAAGAGTTTGTGTAAGGCCCAAAGTAAGAAAGAAACCCAGTTACTTCACCAAAGCACAGAAAGATGAGTCTTGTGGCTGGAGCTGAGAGAACAAGAAGGAAAGTGGAAGGAAATGAATCTAGAAAGGTAGACAGGAGCCAGGTGCTTCAGAGCCTGGGATTTGACTATAAACTATTTGAGAGTTTTAAAATCCTCTAATAAGTGACATAACTGGTTAGTAACTGACTTGATCAAACTAAGACCTTAAAAAAAAAAAATCAATGAAGATTTAACAGTGGATTCTAGAAGTTGAAAAGTGGAAATAACCATTCAGAAAAGAAAACCAATGAAATAGTCCAGACAGTAAGAGTTTGAGGCCCCGACCAGAGATAGTCATAGTAGAAATGGACAGAAGTGGGTAGATCTCATGTAGTTTTTGAACTTGCTGATAGATTGGATAGAGGTACTGACTAAATAGAGAATAACCCAGGAAAATTTCTAGACGTTTAATTGATACTGTATTTTTCTGAAATGGGAAAAACAGTGACAAGTAGGTTCAGGGATGGTGGTAGATATTAATGGTTCTATTTTTAAGTTTGTACTGCCTATTAGAAATATATATAGGGGCACCTGGGTGGGGCTCAGTCAGTTAAGCGACTGACTTGGCTCAGGTCATGATCTCATGATTTGTGGGTTTGAGTCCTGCATCGGGCTCTGGACTGACAGCTCGAAGGCTGGAGTCTGCTTCGGATTCTGTGTCTCCCTCTCTCTCTTCCCCTCCTCTGCTCATGCTCTGTCTCTGTCTCAAAAATAAATACCCATTTAAAAAACTAAGAAATGTACATAAAAATGTTAAGCTGTTAAATATTAAATATGAAACTCAGATGAGTGGTCAGGGCTGAAGAAGTTAATTTGGGAATCAGCCTCAGAAGATAATATTTACAAGAATTTATGTAGATGGGATAAACTGATAGGTCACCTGTCTAGAGATTTAAGTAGAAAATCATAAAAAATTGAACAGTTGACAACACAGTTGTAAACTTGCACATTTAGAAATGTTAGGAAGTTTCTGGATGCTTAACCAAATTTTTCTTGAACATATTTTTGAAAAAACTGTAGAGAATATTCAGACCATATTGGCCAAAGACAAAGGAATAAAATATTTATGAAAAGACTATTATGACAGTTCTCTCTATGAGAACCAGTGGACAAATGACAAAATTTCTGAAAAATTTCTACACATTTTACAAAACTTCAAGTCTTTATAAAAGAGAGATGGTCTAAAATAACATAAAAAGGGAAGTATCTTGATAACTTTCTCCCCCCATTATCTTCTTACCTTAGAGATTAGTAGATATTCTGATAATATTCAGAGTATTTTTATATATGTACAAATATATCTCCTCTTGTCAAAAGATTAAGGATCTTCTAAGAAAAACTAAGAATTAATTATGCTTTCTCCATAAAATAAGAGCTAATGAATTGAATATTCATACAGTGTGGGAAATCAGTTTGCCAAAACGTAAAGACTAATAATGATTTTATAGTTGTGGATGCAGTGAGTCCATAAGCAATAATACAAAACATTTTGGGGCTAATTGTTTTTATTTGGCAAGTTTGTACATTTTGAGGCAGTCAACCTTTATAAAAAATATTTTAGAAGTAAGATAAAAAGAGGTGGAAATTTGAAAATGTGGCTTAGGTAAGAAGAGTCTTTCATATTAAGGATTGCTACAAAGCCCATTAAGACAGACAACTTAGTCAAATTACAAATCCATCCTTTATAATTTCTAAGTGATTTTAAGATATTTATGACAATGTTTATATGGTATATTGAAATGAATTTTGCATATTGGATTCATTATTTAGCTATTCTGAGGATGAATGAAATATGTAATTAAATTAGTTGATTCATATCTCCTCTGCCTAAAATATTTCTCAAATATTTGTCTAACTCTTCTCTCTACTAGGCTTTTCCTCAATCTGATGTAAGCCAAATACCACCCACTATATGACCAACAGTTACAGTTGGTCATATCCCTCAAGATTTTACATATATCATAATGAATTTATATATAAAATACATGGACCAAGGGATACTCTGTTACTGTTCAGAACAGTAACAATAGAGATTATATATATATTATACACTTATCATGTATAATATATATTTTATACATTATTTATATTTATATTTTATGCTATTTTTGTTTTATATCATCTATATTTATGTTAATTACATATATTCCTATTTAAACAAAATCCATAACCTTCTTAAAAATTGTAATTTATCTCATTTTTAATGTTTTAAGTTTTATAAAAATGTCACTAAGACATTTAAGTAATCTACAGATTTAAGGTAATCCTTATCAAAATATCAACAGCATTTTTCACAGAACCAAACAGCCCTAAAATGTATATGAAAGCACAAAAAAAAAAAAAATGAATACACAAAGCAATCTTGAGAAAGCAAAGCAAAGCGGGAGGTACCACAATTCCAGACTTCAAGTTATATTACAACACTGTAGTGATCAAGATAGTATGGCACTGGCAGAAAAAGAGACACAGAGATTAATGGAACAGAATAGAAAACCCAGAAATAAACCCATAATTACGTAGCCAATTAGCCCTGGCATATGAGGCTAGAATATGCATTAGGGAAAAGACAGTCTCTTCCACAGGGAAGACTGGTAAAACTGGACAGCAATATGCAAAAGAATAAAACTGGACCACCTGCTTACACCGTACACAAAAATAAACTCAAAATGGATTGAGGACTTAAGGTGAGACATGAAACCATAAAAATTCTAGAAGAGAACACAGGCAGTAATTTCTCTGACACTGGTCACAGCACATCCTTCAAGACATGTCTCTCTGAGGCAAGTGAAACAAAAGCAAAAATAAACTACTGGGATTACATTAAAATAAATATTTTCTACACAACAAAGGAAATAACTAACAAAACTGAAAGGTGACACATTCAATGGGAGGAGATATTTGCAAGTGACATATCCAATAAAGGGTTACTATCCCAAATATATAAGAAACTTATACAATTCAACAGCCAAAAATCAAATAGTCCAATTAAAAAATGGGCAGGAGACATGAACAGACATTTTCCAAATACCCCATTTCTGCTCCTGGAGAGAAGGCAGGCAAACAACCCAAGGGCAGGCAGCATGGAAACAGCTACCTGAAGACACCTAGCAGGGGAATTTTTCCCTCTCCTCAGAGTGCTTCCCTGAGAGGCAGCAGTCACAGAGACACTTCTCCAGGAACAAACAAGGAGCTGGCTCACCCACCATTCAGCATAAACACAGAGCCACCTGTAGGAAGCAGCATAGCTCTGACACTGGCTGCCTAACTTGCTTACACCTAGTGTCAGCCACCTACACTCTGGCAGGACTGTCCTACTCCGTTCAAGCTTGCCTCTGCTCCAGTGCAGCAGGCTCCTTCCCCCAGAAGACCTGCACACCCCCCTGCCCACACCAGGTCTCCCGAGGAGATAGTTCTGCAAGGCCTCAGTTCTCTTGGAAGTGCCGTCAGGTCTCATTTCACAAGCAGATCAGACACACCTAGTTAAAATTCACCACATTCAGACCAAGAACCAAACACTGCCCACAGGCAAGGAGAGCCTCTGCAGACTCCTTGCCTAAAGGACAAAACAGCCACAACACAATAGCAGAGCACGTATGGCACACAGAAGAGACACTCTCTCAAGTGCAAGGCCCCGGACACTGCATAAGCTCTTCACAACACAATTACTTTCAGGAGCAGGAAACATAACTGGCTTTTTTCACACAGAGAAGGCAGCAGACTTAAACAAAATGAGAAGACAGAGGAATTTATCCCAAATGAAAGAACAAGATAAGACCATGGCCAGAGATCTAGTGAAACAGATACAAGTAACATGCCTGATGGAGAATTTAAAGCATCATAAGGATACTCACTGGGCTTCAGACAAGAATAGAAGACATCAGCAAGACTCTTACCACAGAGATTAAAGACTGAAAAAATAATCAATCAAAGATTAAGAATGCAATAAAAGACATTGGAAACAGGCTTAAGGCGATAAATGGCAAAAGAATGAATTACTGACCTAGAAGATAAAATAATGGAAAATAATGAGGCTAAATAAAAGAAAGAAGAATTATGCAACATAAGAAAGATTGAGAGAACTCAGTGACTCTATCAAACATAATAACAATTGTATTATAGAAGTCCCATAAGAAGAGGGAAAGAGGGGGCAGAAATACAGTTGAGGATATTAAAGCTGCAAACTTCCCTAATCTGGGGAAGGAAATAGACATCAGTGCAGGAGGCACAGAGGACCCCTACCAAAATCGACAAAAGCAGGCCAACACCAAAACATACTGTAATTAAATCTGCAATATATAGTAATAAAGAAAAAAAAAAAAAACTTAAAAGCAGGAAGACAAAAGAAGTCTTTAACTTGCAAAGGAAAACCCATACAGTTACCCAGAGATTTCTCAAAAGAGAACTGGCAGGCCTGAAGGGAGTGTCATGATATAGTCAACGTGCTGAACATGCAAAGTCTGCAGCAAAGAATACCCTACCCAGCAAGTCTATCATTCAGAATAGAAGGAGAGATAAAGAGTTTCCCAGACAAATAAAAACTAAGGAGATCATGACCACTAAAATAGCCTGCAAGAAATATTAACAGGGACTCTCTGTGTGGAAAGGAAAGACCAAAAGTGACAAAGACAAGAAACCATCAGAGGGAATTTCCAGAAACAATAACAAAACAAATAATAAAATGGCAGTAAGTACATATCTATCAATAATTACTTTGAATGTAAAGGGACTAAACAATCAAAAGAATGGATTAAAAAAACAAAACCCACTAATACGCTGCCTACAAGAGACTCATTTTAGACCTAAAGACTTCTGCAGATTGAAAGTGAGGGTGTGGAGGAACATTTGTCATGCAAACGGACATCGAATGAAAGCTGGAATAGCAATAGTCACCTCTGAAAAACTAGTCTTTAAAACAAAGACTGTAACAAGAGACAAAGAAGGACACTATAGCATAATAAAGGGGACAATCCAATAAGAAGATATAGTTTATGCACTCAACATGAAAGGACTAGAATTTATAACACAATTAATAACAAACATAAAGGAACTCGTTAATAATAATACAATAATAGTAGGGGACTTTAACACTCCACTTACATCAAAGGAGATAATAGCATCAAAGGAGACAATAAACGAGGAAACAATGACTCTGAATGACACAGGGGACCATATGGATTTACCTGAAATATTCAGAACACCTCATACAAAAGCAGCAGAATACACATTCTTTTCAAGTGCACCTGAGACATTCTCCAGAACAGATCACATACTAGGTCAGAAATCAGGTCTCAACAAATACAAAAAGACTGAAAAACCATACAACTTTTGTGACCACAATGCTAGGAAACTAGAAGTCAACCACAAGAAAAGATTTGCAAAGACCACAAATACATGGAGGTTAAATGGCTACTAAACAATGGGTCAACCACCAGGTAATCAAAGAAGAGATTAAAAAAAAAAAAAAAAAACAGAAGAAAATGAAAACACGATGGTCCTAAACCTTTAGGATGCAGCAAAAGTGGTCATAAGAGGGAAGTATATAGCAATTCATAAGCCTACCTTAAGAAGCAAGAAAAATCTCAAATAAACACCCTAACCTACATCTATAAGATCTAGAAAAAGAATAACAAATGAAGCTGAAAGGCAGCAAAAGAGAGGAAACAATAAAGATAAGATTTGAAATAAATGATATACAAACTAAAAAAAAATGGAACAGATCAATAAAACCAGGAGCTGGTTCTTCGAAAAAATTAATAAAATTAATAAACCTCTAGCCAGACTTATTAAAAAGAAAAGAGACAAGACCCAGGTAAGTAAAATCACAAATGAGAGAGGAGAAATAACAACCAATACCACAGAAATGCAAACAATTGTAATAATATTACAGAAAATTATATGGCAACAAATCGGACAAACTGGAAGAAATTGATAAATCCCAACAAACATAAACAACGAAAACGGAAATAGGAAGGAGTAGAAAACGTGAACAGGCTGAAAACCAGCAAAAATTGAATCAGTAATCAAAAAAATCCCACCAAACAAAAGTCCAGGGCCAGATAACTTCACAGGTGAACTCTACCCAGCATTTGAAGTAAATACCTATTTATCTCTAACTCTTCAGAAAAATAGAAGAGGAAGGAACACTTGCAAACTCATTGTATGAGGCCAGCATAATTCTGATACCAAATCCAGGTAAAGGCTCCACTAAAAGAGAGAACTACAGGGCAATTTCCCCTGATGAGCGTGGATGCGAAAATTCTTAACAAAATACAAGCAAACTGAATCCAATACATTAAAATCTCATTCACCACAATCAAGTGGGATTCATTCCTACATTTCCAGGGTAGTTCAATTGTTCAATATTCTCAAATCAAACAATGTGATACATCACATTAATGAAAGAAAGGACAAGAATCATATGATCATTTCAATAGACATAGAAAAAGCATTTGGCAAAGTACAACAACCATTCATGATAAAAACCCTGAACAAAGTAAGGTTAGAGGGAACATACCTCACCATAATAAAGGCCCACCTATGAAAAACTCACAGCTAATATCCTCACTGGGGAAAAACTGAGAGCTTTCAGTCTATGGTCAGGAACAAGATAAGCATATCCATTCCCACCACCATTATTTAACATAGTCGTGGAGGTCCTAGCCTCAGCAATCAGACAACAAATGAAATAAAAGCATCCAAATCATCAAGGCAGAAGTCAAACTTTCACTATCTGAAGATGACATGATACTCTATATAAACAACCTGAAAGACTCCACCAAAAAAATTGCTAGAACTGATAAATGAATTCAGTAAAGTCACAGGATACAAAATCAGTGTACAGAAAACTGTTGCATTTCAAAACACCAATAATGAGCAGCAGAAACAGAAATTAAGGAATCTATCCCATTTACAATCGAACCAAAGACAGTAAGTTAGCTAGGAAAAAACCTAACCAAAGAGGTCAAAGATCTGTACTCTGAAAACTATAACACTGATGAAAGAAAGAAGAGGTCACAAAGAAATGGGAAGACATTCAGTCCTCATGGATTGGAAGAACAAATATTGTTAAAATATCTATACTACTCAAGACAATCCCTATCAAAATATCAATAGCATTTTTCACATAACTAGAACAAACCATCCTAAAATTTGTATGGAACCACAAAAGACCCATAATAGCCCATGCAACATTGAAAAAGAAAAGCAAAGCTGGAGGCATCACAATGCCAGACTTCAAGTTAAATTTATAAAGTTGTAGTGATCAAAACAGTATGGTATTGGCACAAAAAATAGAAACATAGATCAATGGAACAGAAAAGAAAACTCCGAAAGTAACTCACAACAATATGGTCCACTAACCTTCCACAAAGCAGGAAAGAACATCCAATGGGGAAGATACTGTCTCTTCAACAAATGGTGTTAGGAAAACTGGATAGCAACATGCAAAAGAATGAAACTGGACCCATTTTTAACATCATACACAAAAATAAATTCAAAATGGATGCAAGACCTCAATGTGAGACATGAAACCATTAAAATTCTAGAAGAGAATACCGGCAGTAACCTGAAATTGGACATAGCAACTTCTTCCTAGTTATGTCTCCTGAGGCAAGTGAAACAACATCAAAAATAAACTATTGGGACTTCATCAAAATAAAAAGCTTCTGCACAGTGAAGGAAACAACAAAACTAAAAGGCAACCTAAAAAATGGGAGAAGATATTTGCAAATGATATACTGGATAAAGGGTTAGTATCCACAATATACTAATAACTTATAAAACTTGCAAGTTACATAAGTTATAACTTAAAAAACTCAACACCCCCAAAATGAAGAATCCAATTAAAAAATGGCAGGGGTGCCTGGGTGGCTCAGTTGGATAAGTGTCTGACTTTGGCTCAGGTCATGATCTCACGGTCCATGAGTTTGAGCCTCGCGTCAGGCTCTGTGCTGACAGCTCAGAGCCTGGAGCCTGCTGCCAATTCTGTGTCTCCCTCTCTCTCAGCCCCTCCTCCACTTGCACTCTGTCTCTCTCTCTCTCTCTCAAAAATAAGTAAACATTAAAAAAATATTTTTTTAAAAATGGCAGATTTCATGAACAGTTTTCCGAAAAAGACAGACATACGGACGGCCACTAGACACGTGAAAAGGTGCTCAACATCACAACGGAAATACAAATCAAACCTACAGTGAGATATCACCTTACATCTTTCAAAGTGGCTAAAACAACAACCCCAGAAACAACAGGTGTTGGTAGGATGCAGCGCACTCTTGCCCTGTTGGTGAGAATGTAAACTGGTGACACCAATCTGGAAAACAGTATGAAGTTCCTTAAAATGTTAAAAATAGAATTACTCTATAATCCAGCAATTGCACTACCAGGTATGTACCCTAAGAATATAAGAATACTGGGTAGCTCAGTCGGTTAAGTGTCTGATTTGGTTTCAGCTCAGGTGATAATCTCACAGTCCATGGGTTTGAGCCCGGCGAGAGGCTCTGTGCTAATACAGCAGAGACTACTTGGGATTCTCTCTCCTTCTCTCTCTGCCCCTACCCCACTCGTGCTCGCTCTCTCTCTCTCTCTCTCTCAAAATAAATCAACTTAAAAAACTTACAAGAACACTAATTCAAAGGGATATATGCACCCCAATGTGTATAGCAGCATTATTTATAATAACCAAATTATGGAAACAGCCCAGGCAAACCAAGAAACAGACTCTCACTATAGAGAACAAACTCATGGTTACCAGAGGGGAAGTGGGTTGGGGGGATGGGTTAAGCAGGTGATGGCAATTAAGGAGTGCAGGTGCTGTGATGAGCACCGGGTGTTTTATGTAAGTGTTGAATTGTTGTACACCTGAAACTAATATTACTCTGTATTTTAATGAACTGGAATTTCAATAAAAAGTTTTTAAAAATATGTCATACCTCATTAAAACTCTTTTTAAAAAGGGAAATAAAAGAGTACAGTTATCTGGATGAACACGGAGTAATATGGAGCTGTTCTGTACACCTGAAACTAACATAACACTATGTTAACTACAAAATAAAAAGAAAAAATATCGCTAAGATCATATACCACATGATTTATTCATGGATCAAAATTCTATTGAAAATGGACAGTTTTCAGCTCAGTTAGACTACTACTACAGACTGCAATAACAAAGCCTAATCCAAACTCTGTTATATCTGGCTACAGACAAGATTCATTCCAGGGATTCGTAATGACATCAAACTCCATGTCTCTAAGATCTTCTCACTGCTACCTTTTTCTGCCTGTTAATTTAACTATTACTGACTTTCTATAATATAGCAAAAATAGCACCAGTCATTTCTAAATATCATCCCCACAACAGAGCTATCATTTCCATCAAAAGTCTAGACATTCGCTTTGATTGCAGTGGCTTAAGGCACATGCCTACCCTGAAATTAAATACTCCAGAGTATTGAATTTGCTAATTGCCTTGACCCCGATAAAATACTCCAAACCTGTACGGATAGAGTCACTTTGACCAAAACTGTATGGACACATAAATGAAGATCAGCACATTTTGAGAAAGAAGAGAAGAACATTTATACAGGGGAATGGATGGCAAGAAATGTAGAGCAATTAGTTCTTTTCCATTTTATTCAAAACCATAGGAATTAGGATGTTGTGATGAGAGAAGGACTGACTGGCCAGATTTTTTTCTTCACTGAGTTGTTCTAATGTGACATTTCACTTTTGTCATACTCAGACGTTTTACAACAACAAAAGGATTCGAACCACATATGGAATGGGAGATAAGATCTCAGGGCTTTATAACAGTGTATAATATATTTCCAAAGAGTTCTCATTAATAATTCAGTGTCTTAGGGTCTAAATTTGTAGATCAACTTTGATAAGTGTCTAATTTTAATAGGTATCCATTTTTTCTATTTTTAAAAACACACATTTGCAAATGATGGCACTTCAGATTAGATGAAATACTGTATCTGTTGCAACAACAGAGACCAAAAAATGAATTTTCTGTAGCCCTCATTCTCTTCTCCATCCACAGGAGTAAGGGTGTTTTCGTTTATTTATTCGTTTTTTTTTTCCTACCCAAAAGTGGAGGGTGGGGGAAGTGAACTGATTATTTGCAAGGTCATCCCACAGAGCAAGCTAGTTCAACTAATCTTCACCAAGCCCCATTTGGACTCTGAAACTTGGAAGTATCAATTGTAACTCTTGAAAAATAAACTGATAATGTATACTCTGAGGGTCTCTATATGGTCACCCAGCTGAAGAAAGAGACAGAAAGATGAAAGGTTAAGCATAAAGGAGGGAGGCTGAAGAGAGGAGGAGAGAGAAAGGAAGGCAAGAGGTAGACAGGAAGAGAGAGGGAGAGAGAGAAGGAAAGGAAGGGTGAGCGAAAGACAGAGTGAGGGGAGGGAGAAAATTCTAACTCCCAAAGCATACAAGCTTTCATTATTCATCTCAGAGGATCTAAGTGACATTAGACTGCTCCAGGAGAGCAAAGGCAAGCCTTTGGGACTTTGAAACAGCTTCAGACCATGATGTTTCAGGGTAGACTATAATGCAGTGTATACAACCCAGCGTCGACTTTAAACAACTGAGTATTTGCCAAGAAGCAGAGCTGTTGCCAAGGGTAGGGAGAATTTGAAGTGTGGTTTCGCCACACTAAGGAAATACCACAGAAATGAAATGCCTTGGAAACTGAGAAATAAATGAAAGATTGTCATGGAAAGTTTAAAGAAAACTTGCCTTGAAGTGGTACATGGGTTAAAAGATACAAATACCTCAGCCTTGATATAGATGTTTTTAGACCCTTAAGTCTTCCACATGGTAAAAAGTGCCAAAGAAAACCAAGTAAAGCTTCTGAGCTCCTAACAGACGAGGAGAAAAAGACCTTTATTCTGCTGCAATTAGGCAAATATATGTTCAGTGTTATGGTGATGTATACACCTAGACAAAGATTCAGGAGAAATTCTACCAAATATTGACAAGAGACATTAATTTATTTGTAGGTTGATATCCAACCTCTTTGAGATCTCCTCCATCTTTATGACATACCAATTGGAGTTTTGGCTATTAATACAGTTATCCAGGTAGAAGAGGAAAAATTAGAAAGAATTCTAAAAAGCAAATGATACAGGGGCACCTGAGTGGGTCAGTCAGTTGAGCATCTGACTCCCGATTTTGGCTCAGGTCATGATCTCACAGTTATTGAGATCAAGCCCTGCATTTGGCCTACTCACTGAGTGTAGAGCCTGCTTGGGATTCTCTCTCTCTCTCTGCCCCTCCTCTGCTCATGCTCTTTCCATTTCAAAATAAATACATAAGTTTATTTTTTTAAGAAAGCAAATGATACAATAAAACTGCATTAAATCACAGCCAAGCTGTACATTCATTTTCCCTGCTGTATAAGAAATGATGACAAATTGAGTAGCTTGACACAACACTTACTTATTAGCTCACAGCTCTGCAGGTGGCAAGTATGGGCACAGGGTGACTGGGGTTCCTTCTCAGGCTCTCACAGAGGCTGAAAATGAAGGTGTCATTCTGCCATGCTCTCATCTGAAGCTTGAAGGCCACGTGCAGCCTAATGACCCAATTTAGTTTGGGGGGTTTGTTAGACCCAGGTCCCCAATGCCTTGCTGGCTGTCAGATGGAGACATTTTTATCTCCTAGAGGTCATGGGAGCCCTTCCTTTTCAAAACTAGCAACAGAGACGCTCCTGCACAGGGAATCCCTCTTACTGGCAAAATCTGGGAGAAGCCCAGGTTCTTTCAACAGCTCACATGATGGGGTCAGTCTCAGGTCATCCTCCCTTTTTTGAAGTCAACTAATGTGGGACCTTAGTTATGGCTGAAAAGTCCCTTCACGGTAGCATCCAGATTGGAGTTTAATTGACTGAGAGAAGGTGTATATACACCAGAGACCGTGAATCTTGAGAGGCCATCAGAATTCTGCCTACCATAAACACATACAGTGATTTTTAGGCATATTGAGTTGTGGTGGATCACCTAAAAAGGATGACATTTGAGAAATTCTAAGATCTCCCCCTTTAGTAAGAAATGTCTTTGCAGAATTGACTTGTCATCTTTCAATAGCCTTGCCTCTCATTTTTAATTTGAATTAGGTTTTGACAAACCATGTATCTTTCTCAACTGTAGCGCATACCTGGTAAGTACACCTTGTTAACATGTACCCCACAGTTGAGAAAGATACATATAATCAAAAATGGGGCTTCCCAGGAAGACCAGGACTGATTCAGAACATCAGTGACCTTCCCCATGTCCACAGAACTGCTATAATCATAGTTACCTAAGTTTCTGATACATGTCTTAAGACTCAACCTGCATGGTCAACTAGTGGTTATGCAACAAAGGAAGAATTCTTCCATTTGTTTGTCTTTTAGATCCCAGGGCATGGCCCAAGCTGAGCTTCTAGAATTGAAATTTCAGAGATGCCCCATCACTTAAGGGAATGGAAAATTATATTAACGAATATGTTGTAGGAGTAAGGTGATTATCTACAAAAGTGGTTATTTTTATGGCTAAAAAGGCAGTACTAGAGTGAGTTCATTCCTGACATATCAGAGATTGTGCAAGACGGATGGTATGTCTGAGATCAGTGGATGAGCACCAGGGTCAGTGATTTTCTGTCATTACCTCACGTATACTTCAGAAATTTGGTAGCATTTAAAGTCAACACTTGACACGTAAGAAAAATGAGCTGAGTGGCTTTCAGCAAGTTAGATAACATTTTTAAGCCTCAATCTTCACATTTGTTAAATGATTATGATAATAATACTTATCACAAACAGTATATGATTTGATTACCATTTGTTTTCGTCACTAGCTTGGTAGGTAGGTTGAAGCTGCTGAATAAGTAGCTGCTGAATGAAGGAGTGAATGAATGAATGAATGGTCCCAATTTCCAAGGGGCCAAAGGGAAAGCGATTAATTAGTAACCAGTTATTGAACGGGTGCTCACCTAAGGGACAACTTTGTCAAATGAGAAGGTTGTGTTTTCAATGCTGGGATTTCCTTGTGTAATTTCTTTATCTATGACATCATTAGCCCTTTGTAATGTATCCAGTGTTCTCTTACTTCTCTCTCAAACTCTATTCAAAGTGTATGTTCTGCCATCAGTCATTTGCATCTGAGCGTGAAGGAAAGACAATATGCACATGTTTGTTTATTTATCAGTATTGTCACTTTTGTTTGTAACTTGGATTCACGTAATGAAATACTGTTATTTAAAATGAATTAGAAGAGTATTAACATATGAAAACCACTTAAAAATTACTTTGAGTCATTATTGCTGATACTTAATTGAACTTTTATTCTAAGTCACAATGTTAAAACAGTTTATGTAATAACTCTTAAATAATCTTCACAACCTATAAAGTAGTTATTACAATAGCACAATTTTACAAACAAGGAAGTTGAAGCATATATAAATTAATTTTGAGTAAACCTGATCAATGTATTACAGTCAATTAGCTGACAATATGAACCTGGAGAACTTGATTTTATTGACGGTTATAATAGAGTCTTCCACGAAGAACAGCATTCAGGTAATTCATAAGTATGGTTAACAAGAAAACTCCCCTCACGTCTTGAAGTCCTGTAGTTTCCTTTGCCCAGTGCTACCACTGCCATCATCTGTTTACATCCTTCCAGAGATAAGCTATTCACACAAACATATACCAAATAAAAATGGTTGTACATGAGATACTTAGCCCAGTTTGGAAGTGATAACATGCATCTTTCTATACTTCAGCCACCAAAAAAATTCTACTATATCTGAGTATATTAATTTGGGGTCTTGGGACTCATTGTGGTATAGAAAATGTGTACTGAACCATGAAACTAAAGAAATTTTTGGCTCCTCTGCTTTACAATGTCTTTTCAAGAACTGTGACAGGTGTGAGATTTTACCATACTTACAGACTAGCTAGTTGGCCAGTTGTATGGATGTTGATAGAAAACATGAGAATCCTAGATCAGAGGCAAAGGATTCTATTATTCATGGTTTCATTTTCATGTAGGTTCCTCTCATCCCCAATTTCCAAGGGGCCAAAGTGAAAGAGCCCACATGGATGAGGCAACACGGGTTTCTGTCACAGCTAAGAAATATCAAACTAAGGGAACCCAATTTTTGTTAATGATCTGTGAGCAAATTGGCCTTTGCTCTAAAGACTCTCTCTCAATCCTACAGGGTTATTCCATACACGAAGTGTTCTTTAAATGATAGTCCAGAGCCCAAGGGCAGATAGTGCCTTGGCTTACAAGATAAACACAAATGTGACCACATCATGAAGAACCATCACCCATACTAACAAGCCGTGGAACTCTAGCTTATCTTTTAAGCTTTCTGAGCCTTCTTCCCTAATCTGTAAAATAATAGCATGGGTCATTTATTTGTCTAAGGATGGGATATAATAATATACTTTATATCACATTGTGAACTACAAAGTACTCTAAACAAATATTACAGTTGTTATTCCTATCATCCTTGAAATCGCATATATAAGCATTTTTCTATGGTCAACAAGTACACGACCAATTGGACAGATATTAACTTTGGCAATATGCGAGGACATGTTCACCTGGAGCCGAGTACAATTTAAGTCTGAGTGAGAGATTTAGGATTGTTGGGGGGCAAAGCCAGGGGGAGTTATAATAAAATTCAATGAATTACAAGGCAAGATGTTAATTCATGATTAGAAAAATAAATCTAACTCCTAAAAGAACAGGACATATTTTTCTCCTGATAAATGCCTGTATATTTTCAGTATTTGATTATAATGGTTCATACCAGTTACAATGATATGAAAAATAGCTTATCTAAGCAGATGGAGACATAAAGATGACTTATATAAATAAAAACACCCAGTTGATCTTATCCCAGCATAAGACAAGGCTGTTACTAATAACTTTAAAAATCTGATTTTGTATAAAAACCACTGCTTAATTATTCTAATTTATTAATTAGACTTCAAACTTTTTATGTAATATATTGTTACATATATTTATTTAACATTTCTTCCTATATCTTCATTTAATAGAGTTGTTATTTTTAGTGTCCATCTTTAGAAATTTACAATTCTTTCTTAAGGAAACTTATTAATAAAATAAGGTTTTATTAAATTATATCTTTAAGTTATATGTCTCTGTGAATTTATGCCTTTATGAAAGAAATGTTAAAAATAAATTAGATTTATTCACTTCCCAAATGAATGAGGTACATATTCACTTTGCTCTATTGACATATAGAGCAGTTAAATTTCTTCCTCTATGGCTGACTACTTGATCTTTCTAAGGAGGACAGTAAAAACTTTTCTCTAATTATAACAAATTCCAGATTTTATAAAATTCCCAGAAGCTTTTTAAAAATAAAAAGTGACTTTAAAACTTTAGGTTGTCTCTTCCTCCCTGACCCCACAGGAAGTTCTGACAAAATTCAGATGTATTAATCATATTTAGAGCGCAAGAAACAGGATTAAAATGCAGCCATACTGAAAAAAAAAAAAACTGTTTAGAGGAAGAAACATATTACTCTTTATTCAGTTTACAAGGTTATCAGACACAAGGTTAAGTTGTAAAGATCATGAAGCAAAAAGCACAAGGGAGGCGTGTGTGTGTGTGTGCGTGCGCGCTACCCACGTCAGAGAGAAAAGACTAGAGTAACTAATTAAAGTAAAATAAAAGGAAGCAGTACCAGTTTTTTTTTCTATTTTGTTTTATTTTATTGGAAAATAAAACACATGTAATAGATATTGTATTAATTATAAGTACAGTTTCAGTAAAAATAATAAACACCTGCATAATCCCTATTAAATTAAAAAAATAGAATTTTGCCAGTAGTAAAGATGCCCGTAATGGCCCTCTGTAATCAGATTTAATAACTTTCCAAGAGGTAGTTGATAGATATCTACACATCTTGAATATTTGGTTAATCATTTCCTTGCCTGTCATGTTATTAATTTTCTTAAAAAAATTATTAAATACATTATTATATGTTCCTTAAAAATGTATTATTTGCTTCTATTTTTTTAATGTTTGTTTATCTTGAGAGAGAGAAGGTGAGAGAGAGAGAGAGAGAGACAGAGCATGAGTGGGGGAGGGGCAGAGAAATAGGGAGAAAGAGAATCCCAAGCAGGCTCCTTAGTGTCAGCTCAAAGCCCAATGTGGAGCTAGACCTCACAAACCATGAGATCATGACTTGAGCAGAAATCAAGAGTCAGACACTGAACTAACTGAGCCACCCAGGTGCCCCATTTGCCTCTATTTTTATTTTTTCTTTTAATGAATGAGATTATTCTACACATATTTTGTGTGACTTATTTCATTCTATAGCAGGCTCTTTGAGGTTATCCATGTTGACACATTTAGTGTTTGATCATTATTTTCACTGTGAATGCTAATCCACTGCGTGATTTTAAAGTAATTCATTTACATACTGTACTGATGATGTGCCTTTGGGTTGTTGACTATTTGGGGGATGTTGTCAGTCTGTTTTGTATTATGAACGCTGCCGCAGCTTTTATACCTGACTCCTGTATCACATATGCAGTAATCTGGTCTTATGCTTTAACATGTATATATCTACGAGTGGAATTGTAGGTCTATAATGTACACAAAGTTTTATCTTTACTTGGCATGACCAGTTTTTCAAAAAGCTTGTATTCAACTGTAACTACCACTAGCAGCGGATACCATTTCCTTCGTTTCACATCCTTGCCCACTTGATGTTTTTTGCCAACGTGTGTGTGTGAATGTGGGTGCATACATGTACTCAAAATTATAACTTCTCACTGAAATTTGTGTTTTTCTGATTAGTAATGAGAGGTAAGGTTATGGACCTTGAATTTTTCCTATTATATGTATTTCTGCATTTTAATTAATTTCCCCCTTTCCCCATTTAGTTGAGTTTTTCATAGTGATTCAAAGGTGGGTGTTCTTTATATAATCTAAATATTAATCTTTTACTGATTATAAACATTGCAATTCTCTTTTCCTATGTCATAGCTTGCTTCTCCCATTCTTAATTTTTTAGAAACAAATGATTATTTTAATTTAGCCAGATTTATCAATCCATTTCTTTATTGTCTTCACTTTTTGTGACTTAAGAAATGCTCCCCTATTGTTAAAGTAGAACAATAATCTATGTCACTTTCTCAAAGTTTCCATTTTTGCTTTTCACTCTTAGATCTTTAACCAGCTTGGAAAGAATCATTGTTTATATGTAAGGCAGGAATCCAATCTCTCCACTTCCCCATCATTTCTTTGTTTTTCCCTTATGGCTAACCAATTATCTCACTTACCACTTATTGAAAATGCCATTATTTCAGCTACCAATCTATACTGCCATTATTATTATAAATCAAAATTTGAAAACATGTTTATTTCTGGGATGTGCATTTTTCATCAGTCACTTTGCCTATCCCATTTGCCTAGACTAAAATCTCAGCAGGCTCCTAAAAGTGAGACCCAAAGTTTGACCCCTGATGAAATGCACTATATCCCAAAAAACTATTTGAGTTTTTTAATTGATACAGATATCTGGGAAACACGCATAGAAATACATATAAAGTTATGGGATAATGATACAAAGAACATAAAGTTGGATCAAGTCACCTTTACCCAGGAAAAAAGTAAACCAAAAGCAACACCACATTCTTAGAAGGATTATAGACATTATTGCCACCAACATGGACGTGTAAGTTGTAGGAGTGGTGATTCCCATCACATTCCCATTCAAATCACCTATCTTGTCTGTGAAGAAAAGAGATCGATCTTAGAGAATGACAGTGGACTTAGTGGCCACTTCACTACATGGTGACTCCCAGGGCAGCCTGCTGTACTAGATGTGGCTTCAATGATGGAGCAAACGAACACATCCTCTGGTATCTGGCATGTAGCTATTGATCATAGGAATTGATAGAAATCACTTGACAAAATTCAACAAAAACCATTTATGATAAAAAATTTATACAAAAACTTCCAGGAAATTAGGAGAAGGGGACTTCCTCAATCTGGTAAAGAGCATCTAGAAAACAAATGCAGCTAACATCATCCTTAATGATGAAAGACGATGTTTTCCCCTAAAATCGAGAAAATAAAATGATGCCTTGTACTACTCAAAATAATACTGAAACTTGTAGCCAGCACAGTAAGGTAAGAAAAGGAAGTAAAAGACATATAAACAGGAAAAGGAAAAAACACAAATGTGCCTTGGCCTTGATTGCCGACAACATGATTGAATGTCAGTGTAGAAAATTGCAAAGAATAAACAAACCAACAACAAAAAATACTACCAGAATATAGGAGTTCACAAGGTGCAGGATGAAGGCTTTACACACACACACACACACACACACACACACACACACACACACACACACTCCTAATATCGTAGCAATGGACATGTGGGAAACAAAATTAAATACACAAAGTCATTTATAATTGCTCCAAAAAATCAAAATACCTACTCACAAATCTAACACATAAAGGAACTATATGCTGTAAATCACAAAACACTGATGAAAAAAATCAAAGAAGATCAAAATAAATGGAGACACATAATGTGTAAATGGAAGACTCAATACAGTAAAGATGTCAATTTTCTCCAACACTGGTGTATAAGTTTAACACGAGGCCTATCAAGATCCCTGCAAGATTTCTTACACACACAAGCGAGCTTATTCTAAAATTCATATGGAAACTTAAAGGAACTAGAAGAGCCAAACAAGTTTTATAAAGAAGAGTAAATGGGGGAAATCACTCTACCTCATATTCAACCTTACCATATAACTATAGTAATCAAGACAGTGTGGTATTGGCATCAGAAGAGACATACAGTTGAATGGAAGAGAAAGAGAATGTGATTCTGAATAATTTTTTTGTATTTAAATATTCAAATGCAAAACTACAAAAATTTTAGAAGAAAATAGAGAAGAATCCTTTGAATCCCATGGCTATGTGTAGAGTTCTTAGACACGACAGGAAAAGTATAACCGATAAAAAGGAAAAAAAAAATTAACAAATGAGACTTCATCAAAATGAAAAACTTGTGTGCTTTAAAAGACCCTACGTGAAGTAGATTAAGATCAAGCCATGGCCTAGGTAAAATACATGCAAACTACATATTTGACAAAAAGTCTTATGTCTAGAATATATAAGAATTCTTCAAACTCAACAAAAGAAAAGGTTTCCAATTAGAAAGGAAACAAAAAATATAAACACAATAGGAATACAAAATAATTACATGAGAGAAATGCAAATATAGCTACAGTGATATATCATTACCCATCTATCAGAAAAGATACAATAAAAATAATGATAAAGGGGTGCCTGGGTGGCGCAGGCAGTTGAGTGTCTGACTCTTGATTTTGGCTCAAATCATGATCTCATAATTCTTGAGATCGAGCCCTGTGTTGGGCTCTGCACTAACAGTGTGGAGCCTGCTTGGGATTTTCTCTCTCCCTCTCTGTCTGCCCCTCCTCTGCTTGCATGCATGCACGTGCAGGCACTTTCTTTCTCAAAATAAATAAACTTAAAAAAAAATAGTGATGATATTAAGTGGAAGTGAAGATGCAAAAACACTGGAGCTTTGTGACATTGCTGGTGGGGATGTAAAAATGGCAGTCACTCAAAAACAGGGTATGGCAGTTGCGTAAAAATCTAAACATCCATTTACTATATGGATGAGCAATCATATCCTTGGGGATTTATCACAGAGAAATGTAAACCTACATTTACACAATACATACATACATACTTGTACATAAATGATCATAGCAGCTTTACATATAATAGAAAAATTCTATGAACAGCCCCGATAGTCTTCTTTTGACAAGTCTATGAGAAAACTAATACATGCATACCATGGAATACCAATCACCAACAAACAGGAATGAAGTCCTGAATACATCTAACAATCTGAATGGACCTCAAGATGTAAATTCTCAGTCTTAAGATGTTCATGCTATACCGTTCCATTTACAGGACATCCTGGATATGAGAAAATATATAGACGGACAACATATTAGTGGTTGTCAGGGAACAGGTAGAGTGTGTGGGGTGGGCTTGTAGACACAAATACCAAGACATGCCATGCTGGAGTTGCTCTGTGGTGATGGGACTGTTCTGTATCTTGATTCTGGTGATAGTTACGGAAATCCGTACCCATGATAAAATTACACAAAAGTATATATTTCCGGAAATACATGCATATGTTAAAATGGTGAAAAGTCTATGGTCTAATTAGGAGAAACATGTCATTTCCTGGTTTTAAAATTATACGACAGCTGTGTAAGATGCCACTCTCGGAGAAAAGTGGGTGAAGAGTGAAAAGCACTCTGTACTGTTTTGCAACTTCCTTTGAGTCTATACTTCAGAATCAAAGGATTTTATAAGCCTACCACAGTTGCTGAAAAAGAATCAAAAGTGTTTATTCTGCAATGATTTCTAGTTACGAACGTGTAGGTATGTTTGTGTGTATGTGTTTGCATATCTCAGGGAAAGCGATCAACATGCAACATATCCAAATGTTATTATCCCTTTAGTTTACGTAGACTTCACGGTGTGGGTGTGACGCAGAATGTGCACACACACATGGACGTGTAGTTGTGTATACATTCATTCATAGACACTTATAATCCAACATGAACACTATCCCTACATGAACACTAGCACCTATCCATGCTTGGAAATGAAGTTAGCCACGTTAATCTGAATGATGCCTTTGTCACTGAACTCAATACTCTGTAAAACTTGCAACTCATAATATTAAATATTCTGACTTAAAAAAAAAAAAAAAGAACCTGAGGCAGCTGGGTGCCTCAGTCGGTTTAGTGTCCGACTTTGGCTCAGGTCACGATCTTGCCGTGAGTTCGAGCCCCACGTTGGGCTCACTGCTGTCAGCACAGAGCCTGCTTCAGATCCTCTGTCCTCCTCTCTTTCTGACCCTCCCCCACTTGCACTCTCTCTCACACAAAAATAAATATTAAAAAACAAAACAAAACAAAAGCTAAGTCCCTTAAGGACCTCTGTAGGTGATGTGCCTACAGTGAGGTTCTGTACCACTCAAAACCTCCTTTCCTCCCTTGTCTTTAGATTTTTACGGTATAGCTGAAAAGAAACAAAGCTTTTTATGCACTTAGAGTATCTGAACAGGGATAGTATTTGAGGAGAAAATGCCTCCTCACCCACTTCAGTTTACACAAAATGCTGATAGGAGCGTTTGGCAGAGAATGGGAGTCAGCATGAGCCATCAGAAGGGGTCAGGAGGCTCCAGAAGAAGGAAAGAAGAGAAAGGGGATGAAGATAGATGGTGCTGGCGTGAGGAAGCCATTTACGATGGAAATTCGAGTGTCACTTTCACCTCACTTTTGGCGGGGCAGGTTGTACACCTCGGTGGGTTCATGAATTGGTCGAAGTGCCAGGTCATTTAGGATCAAAATCCAAAAAAGGGCTGGAAAATCCCTAAAATGTAAACACAGAGGGATCATGCTTGCCAGATCCCGTTCTATAAAGTTGGGGGAACTCTTTGATGAGTTTTTTAAACAGATGAATAAGAAATGGCTAAATCACCAAGTATCAGTAGAACGTGACACTGTGTACCTAAAAACGGATGCCATTAGAAACGGATGCCATTAGGCCATCAGCCTAGAAACGGGCTGATTGCTTTGCCCAGTAGAATGTGGGACTGGGGCGAACTGAGAAAACAGGAAGAGACAGGAGATCAAGGCCTCTGAGGAACCACCTTCTCTCCCTTTCCGCCAAAAAGAAGTCAACCTTCTTCAACATGAATGCAGAATCAGTAGTGAGAGCGTGTGGGTTTGATGCAGAGCCAATTTATTAGCTTCCTGGGGCGTCTGCCTGTTTGTTAGTCTGGCCCCGGTGGTATACGTTGTGTATCTGTGTGCAGACACGCCCACAAACAAGGAAACATACAGAGACGAGTTCTTCCACTTGAAGAAAATTGGCTGCCAGCGCAAAACCTCTCCTGAAAATGAAGGCTTGGGATTTCGCACCCTCACCCTCATGAGGCTTTCCCACTTCAGGTCTAACTGTGCTACTGAACGTGGGCACAGAAATACACCGCATGTGTATACAGAAAACATTTCTATCAGTTTAGGATTTGGTAGTCTTCTTTATCACACTGGAAGCGCGCCACATGGCAAACGGACTCTGCTTATACAACAGAATTCTTTCCGACCTTCCCTTCTCCCTTAGTGTAAGATTACATTCATTTATTTGCTTTTAAAAACCCATGTAATTCTGTTCACTGGAAGTTGGCAAGACATTCCGGCCATGCAGAGCATAGATAAGTAGAAGTTTCAGGCCAACTGTTGATGGCTAAATTTCTTCAGAGAAAAGAGAATTCATTTTTTTTTTTTTTTGCTTTCTTCCTTTTTTCTTTTTACAGAAAACCATACATATTTGTGTATGATAATAATGCAGTCGTTTATTGAAGACTGTTGTGAATAATATTCAAGAAATATTTTTATATTTCAGTGCCTGGGGCTTTAATTTTTTCCTTGGTTGCAATTTATTCTTGAGAAATATATATACATATATATGTATAATGATTTATATTAATATATACCATATATGTAATAATATTATATATATATATATATATATATATATATATATATATATATATCAACCAGAATTGCAACCAGAATCAAGCTTAAGGGAAAAAGATGCTACACACTTATGTAAATTTGAAGACAACAGAGGCTGAGAGTAAAATATGTTTCCTATTTTTCCACTAGATTCAACACACTAAAAAACTGAATTGATTTTCTTTTGGTGGTTAAAGTTTCACTTACTACTTCAAAAAGTCTCCAAGAGCATAGATAGACATTCCTAGCCGGTCATTTGTTTATCCATTCATTCCACAAATATTTATTGCTCACATATTGAGTGTTCTCCTAAATCCTAAGTAGAAACACAGACATGGTCTTTTTGAAATACATGATCTCACAAATAAGAAAGGCAATAGACAAACACAAAAGTGTATGTAATTACGGTGTACTAACTGCCATCGTGTGATAAATGTTTGTAAAAAGCAGAAACAATTTGTTTGAACTTTATTTCAAAGTTCTCTTTCTCTTATTTCCAACTCTCCACATTCCCTTACAATTAGAATTTGGCTTCTGGTGTAGATTTGTCTGTAGGTAAATAACACGTTTCCTTAGAAGTTGGAAATCCAGCCCTTTTGATACTTCTATTATGGATTATAAACTCATAAGTTGATATTCTGTGTTATGAAAAAAAAGTAGGAATTCTTAGTCAAACACATATAATTGCAAGTGCAATAGACCTTTGTGTTCTGATTGGAATGAAGCTCCGTTTCTCCATACTTCTCCTTCTGCTAGCATGGTCTAATACAAGACAGTAATAAAGAATCAAATGAATTTGCTTGCAAGGTCTCGAAGTAGATTTTAAAACAACTAAAATGCCATTAGGATAGGATGCTGTTTATTTGTCTTTAATAAAGCCAGCAACGTGGTCTACAAATATTTGAGCTTCAAAATTATATAGTCATTTATTTCCAGTTCTTATTGGTATAGGCAAGAAACTAACTGAAACCTCACTGCATTATTTCTAAATCCTTCTGTCTAAGGCATGTGCATATTGTCTTGGCAAATTTAATGTGTAGATTTGCTTAATCTAAGGGATTATTTTCCAATAATGGTGCCCAAACTGCAATACCAATGTTCCTAGGTACATGCCATTCTGGATTCCTTTAGCATACGTTGCCACAAAATTTTCATTAAATCTGATCTAATATATTTACTTGGGTAAAACCCCGTGTCTAAATTTCCATGAAATAAATGTATTTGAAGAATACAAATAAGACCCAACTGAAGAGTGTACTTCCCTTTTCAATGATACAAATAAGAAGTACTTGACGGCTGCTTTTAAGGTCTCAGACAGACTCACATGTACTCAGCAGCTGACCAGAACTACCATTGGGCACTAATCACAAGCTCCTGGATTCTAGCGCCCGGTAGTGCTCCCAACTCTGCGCCAAACTTTGTTAGAAATCATCACACTCGAAAACTCGAGCTTTTATGATCCACTGAACTTTCCTTCTTTCATATTCCAACCACAGATATCGTGCACACAACACAAGAAAAGAGCAATTATTCTGATTCTAAGATGATGTTCTGTTTTCTTAGGGAAGGGCGCCGTTTTGCTGTTTGCTTAAAAGAAATTGCTTTGTGGATTCTTCCGCGAGGGAAGGAACGCAACTGTTTCCTTGCTGCCAGAGTGGCCCACCAAAACATCTGTGCTCCAAACGGCATATATTATATCTTCAAAAATTCACATTAAGGTCTCAAATAAAGGTTAATTATTCTTGTGCCATCCCTTGTGCAAGAAGGAACTATTTTGCTTGGAACACACACTTCATTTTCTCTGAATAATGTACGTATGCAAGTCTCACAGGAATTGGAAAGCGAACTTATTTGTTCATTGTTTAAGCAAAGATATTTTAAGTGTTCCCCCAAAATTAGAATTGGTTTTGTTCTTCCCAACAACTGAGTCTGAGAGTTGGATTCTGTATTTATTTTACTTTCTAAAAGGAAGTACACTCGCTATTGATTCAGTACGGAGGGGTTTTTTTTTGTTTGGTTTGTTTGGTTTTGTTTTTTTACATGATAAGCTTATGTAAGTTTACATTTTTAAAATTCAATTTGATTAACAGCAAACTCTTAAAATGTCTGTTCATGATAAATCAGGGTTTTTTTTTTTAAACATTTCAAAAAAGGTAAAGGGAAAAAAATCCTTACAGGAAACTGGCCTCAAGTACACTGTGGATCTTCTGTTTAACAAAGAAAGAAGTCATAATATAATACAGCAAAAGGACATCAGAAAGAAAAAGTAAATATTTTCTGCGTAAAACCTGAAAGAATATTTATTATCCTAAGATGCTTTAGTTGCTTTTCCAAGGCCAGAAGTATGATCACAAGACTATTCATGTGGGTTCCTCAGATATTTAGTGTGCGATGATTCTTAAATGTTGCTGTGTAACTAATTTAAAAAAGAAAGTGTCTTACCACCTTCATTTTATTAAATTCTGTATTATTAAATTATTTATTAAATTAGTGTCAGTCATTTCCTCAGAGGCTTTCAGCAGTTATAAAGTGAGAGGTACAATATAGATAGATACTCAGTTAACTAAATGGGTTTTTAAAAATCCTTTAAATATTTTTTTAGAGAAGTTTTAGGTTCACAACAAAATTGAAAGGAAGTTATAGAGGTTTCCCATATAGTCCCTGCCCCCACACATGCAGAGCCTCCCTTATTATGAACATCACCCATGAGAATGGTTCATTTTTTAACAAGGAGAAACCTCCATGGACACATCATAGTCACCCCAAGTCAATAGTTTACCCACAGGTTCACTCTTAATAATGTACATTCTGTGGATTTGGACAAATGTTTAAATGACATATATCCATCATTATATCATATAAGTTCAACGTCTTAAAAATCCTCTGTGCTCTGCCTATTCTATTTGTGTCTCTTCACCCCTCCCCACCCTGGCAACCATTGATCTCTTTATCGTCTACCTAGTTTTGTCTTTTCCAGAATGCCATATAAGTGAAATCAAATAGTATGTAATCTTTCCAGATTGGCTTCTTTCACTTGGTAAAAGTTTAGTATACATTTCAACTTTTTTCATGTCTTCATGGTTTGATAATTCATTCTCTTTAGTGCTAAATAATATTACATTTGCTGCATACACCACAGTTTGTTTATCCAGGCATCCTAGCTGCTTCCAAGTTTTGACATTTATGAATAAAGCCATTCTAAACATCTACTGTGCAGGGTTTTGTGTGGACATAAATTTTCAACTCTGTCCAGTAAATACCAACTTTGATTGCTTGATTTTATGGTAAAGGACTGCATTCCTTATCAGATGTGTCCTTTGCAAAACTTTTCTTTCAGTCTGTGACTTGCCCTTTTTTTCTAAAGATTTTTTACTCTGTTTATTTATTTTTGAGAAATACAGAGAGCAGGGAGGGGCAGAGAGAGAAGGAGAGAGAGAATTCCAAGCAGGGTCCACACTGTCAGCGCAGAGCCCCATACGGGGCTGGAACACACAAACGTGAGATGGTGACCTGAGCCGAAATCAAAAGTTGGGCACTTAACTGACTGAGCCACCCATGCAACCCTGGATCTTGTCTTCTAATTCTCTTCATATTTGTCATTCACAAAGTACACCTTTTTTTTTTAATTTTAATAAAGTCCAGCTTATCAATTATTTCCTTCATGAATCATGTCTTTGATGTTGTATCTAAAAAGGCATCACCATAGATATTCTCCTATATTATTTTTAGGATTTTACAGTTTTTCACTTTAATCGAAACCTATGACCACAAAAATAGTTACATTTTTGTGAAGCGTGTAAGCTCTGTGTCTAGATTCTTTTTTTTTTTTTTTACATTTGTATATTTAGTTGTTCTAGCACCATTTGTTGAAGACATTGGCTTTACTCCATTGTATTGTCTTTCCTCCTTTGTCAAAGATCAATTGACTGTATTTAGATTCAGGTAGCATTTAATCTGTAGATCAAGTTGGTGAAAACTGAAATTTTGACAATATGGAATCTTCCCATCCTAGAACATGGAACATCTCTCCATTTGTTTCTTCTTTGATTTTTATGAAACTCATCAGAGTTTCATAGTATTCCTAATATAAATATTACATATATTATGTTAGATCTATATTAAATATTACATTTTTTGATGCTAATGCAAATGATATTGTGCTTTTAATTTTAATTTCCACTTGTTCATTATTCATATATAGGAAAACAAGTGACTTTTGTGTATTAACCTTGTATCCTGCAACCTTGCAGGATGACATGCTAGTTCCAGGAAGTTTTTTGTTGATTCTTTTGGATTTTCTGCAATCATGTCGTATGTAAACAGTTTTATGTTTTCTTCCCCCAAACCATAAGCTTTTTTATTTTCTTTTCTGGCTTTATTTTTTAGTGACAACTTTCAGTATGATGTTTAAAAGGATGGCAAAAGGGGACATCCTTGCCTTATATCTGATCTTAGTTTCTCACCATTAAGTATAATATTAACTGCATGTGTTTTGCACATAGTCTTTATCTATTTGAAAGTTTCTACTTCGACTTTACTGAGAACTTTTTATCATGAATAGTGATAGATTTTGTCAAATGCTCCTTCTCCATCTATTAATATTGTCATGTGATTTCTTTTTTTAGTCTCGGGATATAATAGACTACATTAATCGATTTTTGAATGCTTAACACATGAAGGGATTTGTCTCTAAAGCTTGAGCATTTTCACCAAACCTTGGGTGAAACACCAGAACAAGGAGTAGATTAATATAAAGTTCTGATCTTGATAAAACCAATATTCTACAGGTATTTTTCAGAATGTCTTTGTAGTGATCCAAGTTACAGGGTTATAAAGGGGTTACTGCAGAGAATTCAGAACAGGACCAGTGAATACTAATTATTCTGAAAAAATTAAAAGGCCGCAGTACTGGAATCAACTCCAACTTGTATCAGGGGAGGGGTGGAGACCAAGGAAGAAAAATTCTGTCACGGTCTTCAGATAAAGGCATTAAGAGACTGAAGTTTAACCACAAGGTTATAGAACATGCACCTTCTCCCACATATTACTACCAGGACCTCAGAATAACAATAGCAGATTGCAGGTGAAAAGCTATACGACACAGATTCTGAATGAAGAGGAGAACTTAGGGAACCCTGAAGTCAAAAGAGAAAACAAAAATAAGGGCACTGGGAGTATTTGAAGTCTATGGTACTTGGAGCTATAGGAAACATTAAAAACTTCTCAGCTTCTACTCAGATTGAATTGTCTGACTTTATCACCATGACATCAATCATGACGTTACAAGCCTATTTACTTCAATTCCGATTACCTGACAAATCATTATCCGGCTTTCAACAAATATAAACAAAACATGTCAAAAGCCAAGACAAAATACAGTCTGCAGAGAAAGAGAAATCATCAGAACCACACTCAAATGTGACACAGATGTTGAATTTATCAGACAGGAATTTAAGCTAACTGTAATTAATATATTATGGATTCTAATGGAATGAATACATACAATGAAAGTACATATGGGTCATGTAAGCAGAGAGATGGAAACTATAAAAGAATCAAAAGGAACCTGCAGAAATAAAAAAATGCAAGAACAGAAATGAAGAATGCTTTTGAAGGGCTCATCAGTAAATGTGGCACAGCAGAGTTCAATGAACTTGAAGAAAGGTCAACAGAAACTTTGCAAACTGAAACTCAAGGGAACAAAGTATGAAAAAAAATAATAATAACCCAGAATAGAACATTGGAGATCGGTGGGAAATTTTCAAAAGGTATAATGTGTACATATTTGGACTACCAGAAGGAGAAGGAAAAGAGAACAGAGCAAAAGAAATATTAAAGAGAAATAATGGCCAAGAATGTTGGAAAATTATAACAAATACTAAACCACAGATCCACAAACCAGCTTGGAGAACATGAAGCAGGGTAAAAAAAAAAAAAAAAAAAAAAAAAAAAACTTCACAAACTTTGCATGTTCTATTTAAAATGAAGAAAGAGGAAGATGGCGGCCTAGGAGGACGCTGGGCTCACCGCGTGTCCTGCTGATCACTTAGATTCCACCTACACCTGCCTAAATAACCCAGAAAACCGCCAGAGGATTAGCAGAACGGAGTCGCCGGAGCCAAGCGCAGACGAGAGGCCCACGGAAGAGGGTAGGAAGGGCGGAGAGGCGGTGCGCGCTCCACGGACTGGCGGGAGGGAGCCGGGGCGGAGGGGTGGCTCGCCGGCCAAGCAGAGCCCCCAAGTCTGCCTTGCAAAAAGCGAAGGGGCCTGACGGACTGTGTTCCCACAGCAAGCGCGACTTAGTGTCTGGGAGGTCATAAGTTAACAGCTCTGCTCAGAAAGCGGGAAGGCTGGAGGACAAAGGGAAGGAGAGCTGCTGAGCCCCCTGACGACAGAGCTCAGTTTGGTGGGGAACAAAGGCGCTCACCAGCGCCATCTCCCCCGCCCATCCCCCAGCCAAAACCCCAAAGAGAACCAGTTGCTGCCAGGGAACTTGCTCGCTCCGCGCAAACACCCAATTCTGCGCTTCTGCGGAGCCAAACCTCCGGCAGCGGATCTGACTCCCTCCTGCTGCCACAGGGCCCCTCCTGAAGTGGATCACCTAAGGAGAAGTAAGCTAAGCCTGCCCCTCCTGCCCCTGTGCACCTTGCCTACCCACCCCAGCTAAGACGCCAGATCCCCAGCATCACAAGCCTGGCAGTGTGCAAGTAGCCCAGACGGGCCACCCCACCCCACAGTGAATCCCACCCCTAGGAGAGGGGAAGAGAAGGCATACACCAGTCTGACTGTGGACACAGCGGTGGGCTGGGGGCAGACATCAGGTCTGACTGCGGCTCCGCCCACCAACTCCAGTTATACACCACAGCACAGGGGAAGTGCCCTGCAGGTCCTCACCACGCCAGGGACTATCCAAAATGACCAAGCAGAAGAATTCCCCTCAGAAGAATCTCCAGGAAATAACAACAGCTAATGAGCTGACCAAAAAGGATTTAAATAATATAACAGAAAGTGAATTTAGAATAATAGTCATAAAATTAATCGCTGGGCTTGAAAACAGTATAGCTGACAGCAGAGAATCTCTTGCTACAGAGATCAAGGGACTAAGGAACAGTCACGAGGAGCTGAAAAACGCTTTAAACGAAATGCATAACAAAATGGAAACCACCACGGCTCGGATTGAAGAGGCAGAGGAGAGAATAGGTGAACTAGAAGATAAAGTTATGGAAAAAGAGGAAGCTGAGAAAAAGAGAGAGAAAAAAATCCAGGAGTATGAGGGGAAAATTAGAGAACTAAGTGATACACTAAAAAGAAATAATCTACGCATAATTGGTATCCCAGAGGAGGAAGAGAGAGGGAAAGGTGCTGAAGGGGTACTTGAAGAAATAATAGCTGAGAACTTCCCTGAAGTGGGGAAGGAAAAAGGCATTGAAATCCAAGAGGCACAGAGAACTCCCTTCAGACGTAACTTGAATCGATCTTCTGCACGACATATCATAGTGAAACTGGCAAAATACAAGGATAAAGAGAAAATTCTGAAAGCAGCAAGGGGTAAACGTGCCTAACATATAAAGGGAGACCTATAAGACGCGTGACTGATCTCTCTTTTGAAACTTGGCAGGCCAGAAAGAATTGGCACGAGATTTTCAGTGTGCTAGACAGAAAAAATATGCAGCCGAGAATCCTTTATCCAGCAAGTCTGTCATTTAGAATAGAAGGAGAGATAAAGGTCTTCCCAAACAAACAAAAACTGAAGGAATTTGTCACCACTAAACCAGCCCTACAAGAGATCCTAAGGGGGACCCTGTGAGACAAAGTACCAGAGACATCACTACAAGCATAAAACATACAGACATCACAATGACTCTAAACCCATATCTTTCTAGAATAACACTGAATGTAAATGGATTAAATGCGCCAACCAAAAGACATAGGGTATCAGAATGGATAAAAAAACAAGACCCATCGACTTGCTGTCTACAAGAGACTCATTTTAGACCTGAGGACACCTTTAGATTGAGAGTGAGGGGATGGAGAACTATTTATCATGCTACTGGAAGCCAAAAGAAAGCTGGAGTAGCCATACTTCTATCAGACAAACTAGACTTTCAATTAAAGGCTGTAACAAGAGATGAAGAAGGACATTATATAATAGTGACAGGGTCTATCCATCAGGAAGAGCTAACAATTATAAATGTCTATGCGCCGAATACCGGAGCACCCAAATATATAAAACAATTACTCATAAACATAAGCAACCTTATTGAGAAGAATGTGGTAATTGCAGGGGACTTTAACACCCCACTTACAGAAATGGATAGATCATCTAGACACACAGTCAATAAAGAAACAAGGGCCCTGAATGAGACATTGGATCAGATGGCTTGACAGATATATTTAGAACTCTGCATCCCAAAGCAACAGAATATACTTTCTTCTCGAGTGCACATGGAACATTCTCCAAGATAGATCATATACTGGGTCACAAAACAGCCCTTCATAAGTTTACAAGAATTGAAATCATACCATGCATACTTTCAGACCACAATGCTATGAAGCTTGAAATCAACCACAGAAAAAACTCTGGAAAACCTCCCAAAGCATGGAGGTTAAAGGACACCCTACTAACGAATGAGTGGGTCAACCAGGCAATTAGAAAAGAAATTTAAAAATATATGGAAACAAACGAAAATGAAAATACAACAATCCAAACGCTTTGGGACGCAGCGAAGGCAGTCCTGAGAGGAAAATACGTTGCAATCCAGGCCTATCTCAAGAAACAAGAAAAATCCCAAATACAAAATCTAACAGCACACCTAAAGGAAATAGAAGCAGAACAGCAAAGGCAGCCTAAACCCAGCAGCAGAAGAGAAATAATAAAGATCAGAGCAATAATAAACTATTTAGAATCTAAAAAAACTATAGAGCAGATCAACGAAACCAAGAGTTGGTTTTTTGAAAAAATAAACAAAATTGACAAACCTCTCGCCAGGCTTCTCAAAAAGAAAAGGGAGATGACCCAAATAGATAAAATCATGAATGAAAATGGAATTATTACAACCAATCCCTCAGAGATACAAACAATTGTCAGGGAATACTATGAAAAATTATATGCCAACATTTGGACAACCTGGAAGAAATGGATAAATTCCTGAACACCCACACTCTTCCAAAACTCAATCAGGAGGAAATAGAAAGCTTGAACAGACCCATAACCAGCGAAGAAATTGAACCAGTTATCAAAAATCTCCCAACAAATAAGAGTCCAGGACCAGATGGCTTCCCAGGGGAGTTCTACCAGACATTTAAAGCAGAGATAATACCTATCCTTCTCAAGCTATTCCAAGAAATAGAAAGGGAAGGAAAACTTCCAGACTCATTCTATGAAGCCAGTATTACTTTGATTCCTAAACCAGACAGAGACCCAGTAAAAAAAGAGAACTACAGGCCAATATCCCTGATGAATATGGATGCCAAAATTCTCAATAAGATATTAGCAAATCGAATTCAACGGCATATAAAAAGAATTATTCACCATGATCAAGTGGGATTCATTCCTGGGATGCAGGGCTGGTTCAACATTCGCAAATCAATCAACGTGATACATCACATTAACAAAAAAAAAGAGAAAAACCATATGATCCTGTCAATCGATGCAGAAAAGGCCTTTGACAAAATCCAGCACCCTTTCTTAATAAAAACCCTTGAGAAAGTCGGGATAGAAGGAACATACTTAAAGATCATAAAAGCCATTTATGAAAAGCCCACAGCTAACATCATCCTCAACGGGGAAAAATTGAGAGCTTTTTCCCTGAGATCAGGAACATGACAGGGATGCCCACTCTCACCGCTGTTGTTTAACATAGTGCTGGAAGTTCTAGCATCAGCAATCAGACAACAAAAGGAAATCAAAGGCATCAAAATTGGCAAAGATGAAGTCAAGCTTTCGCTTTTTGCAGATGACATGATATTATACGTGGAAAATCCGATAGACTCCACCAAAAGTCTGCTAGAACTGATCCATGAATTCAGCAAAGTTGCAGGATACAAAATCAATGTACAGAAATCAGTTGCATTCTTATACCCTAACAATGAAGCAACAGAAAGACAAATAAGGAAACTGATCCCATTCACAATTGCACCAAGAAGCATAAAATACCTAGGAATAAATCTAACCAAAGATGTAAAGGATCTGTATGCTGAAAACTATAGAAAGCTTATGAAGGTAATTGAAGAAGATTTAAAGAAATGGAAAGACATTCCCTGCTCATGGATTGGAAGAATAAATATTGTCAAAATGTCAATACTATCCAAAGCTATCTACACATTCAATGCAATCCCAATCAAAATTGCACCAGCATTCTTCTCGAAACTAGAACAAGCAATCCTAAAATTCATATGGAACCACAAAAGGCCCCGAATAGCCAAAGTAATTTTGAAGAAGAAGACCAAAGCAGGAGGCATCACAATCCCAGACTTTAGCCTCTACTACAAAGCTGTCATCATCAAGACAGCATGGTATTGGCACAAAAACAGACACATAGACCAATGGAATAGAATAGAAACCCCAGAACTAGACCCACAAACGTATGGCCAACTCATCTTTGACAAAGCAGGAAAGAACATCCAATGGAAAAAAGACAGTCTCTTTAACAAATGGTGCTGGGGAACTGGACAGCAACATGCAGAAGGTTGAAACTAGACCACTTTCTCACACCATTCACAAAAATAAACTCAAAATGGATAAAGGACCTGAATGTGAGACAGGAAACCATCAAAACCTTAGAGGAGAAAGCAGGAAAAGACCTCTCTGACCTCAGCCGTAGCAATCTCTTACTCGACACATCCCCAAAGGCAAGGGAATTAAAAGCAAAAGTGAATTACTGGGACCTTATGAAGATAAAAAGCTTCTGCACAGCAAAGGAAACAACCAACAAAACTAAAAGGCAACCAACGGAATGGGAAAAGATATTTGCAAACGACATATCGGACAAAGGGCTAGTATCCAAAATCGATAAAGAGCTCAGCAAACTCCACACCCGAAAAGCAAATAACCCAGTGAAGAAATGGGCAGAAAACATGAATAGACACTTTTCTAAAGAAGACATCCGGATGGCCAACAGGCACATGAAAAGATGTTCAGCGTCGCTCCTTATCAGGGAAATACAAATCAAAACCACACTCAGGTATCACCTCACGCCAGTCAGAGTGGCCAAAATGAACAAATCAGGAGACTATAGATGCTGGAGAGGATGTGGAGAAACGGGAACCCTCTTGCACTGTTGGTGGGAATGCAAATTGGTGCAGCCGCTCTGGAAAGCAGTGTGGAGGTTCCTCAGAAAATTAAAAATAGACCTACCCTATGGCCCAGCAATAGCACTGCTAGGAATTTATCCAAGGGACACAGGAGTACTGATGCATAGGGGCACTTGTACCCCAATGTTCATAGCAGCACTCTCAACAATAGCCAAATTATGGAAAGAGCTTAAATGTCCATCAACTGATGAATGGATAAAGAAATTGTGGTTTATATACACAATGGAATACTACGTGGCAATGAGAAAAAATGAAATATGGCCTTTTGTAGCAACGTGGATGGAACTGGAGAGTGTGATGCTAAGTGAAATAAGCCATACAGAGAAAGACAGATACCATATGGTTTCACTCTTATGTGGATCCTGAGAAACTTAACAGGAACCCATGGGGGAGGGGAAGGAAAAAAAAAAAAAAAAAGAGGTTAGAGTGGGAGAGAGCCAAAGCATAAGAGACTGTTGAGAACTGAGAACAAACTAAGGGTTGATGGGGGGTGGGAGGGAGGAGAGGGTGGGTGATGGGTATTGAGGAGGGCACCTTTTGGGATGAGCACTGGGTGTTGTATGGAAACCAATTTGACAATAAATTTCATATATAAATTAAAAAAAATAAAAATAAAAAAATTAAAAATAAAAAAAATAAATAAATAAAATAAAATGAAGAAAGAAATCACAAAGAGGAAGTACTGAAGGAAGTCAGAGGACTCAAAATATTTTATATAGAGGAACTGTGACATAAATTACACTGGAGTCTTCTCAGAAACCATGCAATCAAGAAGAAAGTGAAGTAAAATATTTAAAGTTTTGAGAGAACGTTCCCTAGAATTCTATAGTCAGATAAATGATCCTTCAAGATTGAAAGAGCAATCAAGAAATTAAAACTGAAAGGGTTCATTTCTAGGAGACCTGCATCTCCAAGCAATGTTAAAAGAAATCCTTTAAGCAGAAGAAAATCAATACAGGTTAGTAACTTGGATTTATGTATAAGAAGAGAGTACTAGAGACGGAATACATGAAGATACAATGCATTTTTAAAAACTGTACTATGCTGGGGCGCCTGGGTGGCGCAGTCGGTTAAGCGTCGGACTTCAGCCAGGTCACGATCTCGCGGTCCGTGAGTTCGAGCCCCGCGTCAGGCTGGGCTGATGGCTCGGAGCCTGGAGTCTGTTTCCGATTCTGTGTCTCTCTCTCTCTCTCTCTCTGCCCCTCCCCCGTTCATGCTCTGTCTCTCTCTGTCCCAAAAATAAATAAATGTTAAAAAAAAAAAAAAACTTAAAAAAAAAATAAAACATAAAGATTGTCAGATTACAAAAAACAGGACTTGGGGCACCTGGATGGCTCAGTCAGTTAGGCATCATGCTCTTGATTTCAGCTCAGGTCATGATCTCAAGGTCCTGAGATGGAGCCCGACATTGAACTCTATGCAGAACATGGAGCCTGCATGAGATATCTCTCTCTCTCTCTCTCTCTCTCTCCCTCCCCTTCTACCCCTCTCTCCCTCCCTCCGCTCCTCTCCCTCCCTTGTGCTTTCTCTCTAATAAAAAAGAAAAACGGGACCCAACCAACCCTATTGTCTACCAGAAATGAATTTTAAATATAAAGACAAAGATAGGTTAAAAGCTAAGATGGGGAGGGGCATCTGGGTGGCTCAGTTAAACATCCAACTCTCTTGGTTTTGGCTCAGGTCATGATTTCACCATTCACGGGTTCGAGCCTCCTTAAGCTCTGTGCTGACAGCAAGGAGCCTCCTTAGGATTCTCTCTCTCCCTCTCTCTCTCTCTATCAAAATAAATAAATAAACTAAAAAATTTTAAATATAAAAATTTTTAAAAAAAGCTAAGATGGGAAAGGTAGACCATGCTGACACAAATCAAGAGGAGGCTAGAATATCTCTACTAATTTCAGACAAAGTATAATTCAGAAAGACGAAGATAATCTGGCATAATGAGCAGCATTGCATAATGATAAAGTGGGCAATTCTCCAAGAAGACATAACAAATATAAACATGTATATACCCCCAAAAAAGTGTCAAAATAGCTAGTAGTATATGCCTAAAAAAAGAGTGTCAAAATAGCTGGTTCAAAAATGGATAGACCCATATCATCCCAGAATGAAACAAAAAGATAAATAATATTCTGGGATATAGCTGACTTGAAAGACTGAAAACTTTAGGCTGTATATTGTATTCAAAACACGGATATAAAACAAATCTAATATATGTTATGAGGAAAAGATCATCTAGCAATATGTATAAAAGCTGTTGTTTTAAAACATTATCTAACTTTGCTATCTCAACCTAGGAATTACCATGATGAAATAGATTTAAAAAAATAGGAACAAGCAACTGCTAATTTTCCCACATTATCATGGAAAATTACATAACTCAAAATAAGTATCATTTGTTCTGAATAATTTTAGAGACAAATTTAATTAACTAACAAAACCACCCAAGTGGATTTTTAAAAATAATTTAAATGCCAATTGTTTTTAATAACATGGTAATTTTGGTGAATTTAGATTAACATCTGGCCAATTTGTTACAGGCAGTCACACATAATGTCAAAATGATGCAAGTAAATCTTCTCTTCTTCCTATCCTAAATGTCATGTCTATCTGTAACCAAGGTAAAGGCTAAAATAACTTTCCAGTAATTGTAAGAAAAAAATACATACACACACAACTTATCATAAGTGTATTATGAACTAAAACCGAAGCAGGGAATACTAAGCAATGAACAAAAGCAAAAGGTTATCTAGCTTGAAGACAAACACCAGTATCAGCAAAATATCTGGATACTTTAAGTCTTGAGCAAGCTGCAACATACATTAGTTAAATTCGCACCTTTCTTTATGTTTAAAGAAATACAATATATTTGATGTGTTTAGGGAATTTAAATGCTCACTAAAAAAAAAAAAAAAAAATACTGAGGGGCACCTAGGTGGCTCAGTTGGTTGAGCATCCGACTTCAGCTTGGGTCACAATATCACAACTCGTGACTTTGAGCCCCACATTGAGCCCCGTGTAGGGCTCTGTGCTGACAGCTCAGAGCCCGGAGCCTGCTTCGGATTCTGTGCCTCCTTCTCTCTCTGCGCCTCCCCTGCTCACACTCTGTCTCTCTCAAAAATAAATAAACATTAAAAAAATAAAATAAAAAATATTGAGATACTATCAAAATAACCACACTGGAGGTGGGGGGAGGTAAAAATTTTTTAAAAAATCTGGCTTCTAGAAAAAAATATATATATTTCTGCAATTTAAGATTCAAAAGAACAACAGAACCAATCCAATGAAAATAACATATCTGACCTATAACACAGTTGTTAAGATCGAACTCCAAAAGCTGCAGAGAGAAAAGTAAAATAGGTCAAGGAAGATAAGAGATATGGAGGACAGAAGCAGCATTTCCAACATACATCTAAACAAGAAGAGAACAGCGCAAAATGAAGGTAGAGCAATACTGGAGAAAAAAAAATGAAATTCTCAAGGACAGATAAAAAGCTCCACAAATGTATAGATGAAAGTATAACTTATACCCAATAGAAGAGAAGAGAATAAAAAGACATTCACAGACACAGTGTGCTTAACAGCCACTCCTCAAAAGAAAAAATGGAAGTGAAAAAAGGGAACAGATACCTTCAAAGGCTTCAGAAAAGTAAGGATAACTGTCAATCTGGAGTTATACGTGCAGCCAAACTAACAAGAATGAGGGAGAAATATAGTTTAAAAGGGAAAAGTTTACCACTATCTGTCATAAAAGAAACTTCCAAAAGATATACTGTAGGAAGAAGAAAGATAACTCCACCACAAAGAAAGTAAGCACTGCAAAATGAAACAATGAGCAAAGAAATTGTTAAACAAGTACACGGATCCTAAAAATACTGTCTGTATAAAACAATGTTATCGTAAAACATAAATAACATTTATAATAATGTTTTCGTTTGGATTCACTTTTTAAAATTTTTTTTTTAACGTTTATTTATTTTTGAGATAGACAGAGAGAGACAGAGCATGAACAGGGGAGGGGCAGAGAGAGAGAGGGAGACACAGAATCTGAAACAGGCTCCAGGCTCTGAGCTGTCAGCACAGAGCCTGACGCGGGGCTCAAACTCATGGACCCTGAGATCATGACCTGAGCCGAAGTCAGACGCTTAACCGACCAAGCCACCCAAGCGCCCCTGGATTCACTTTTGTAACAAGTGTTTCGGGTGGGGGAGTCTGAGTTGCGCGGATGAAGGTCTGGGTTCTTGGATTCCCCACTTAACAATTTACATGAGGATCTGTGCTGAAATAAAGCAGCCAGAAGGCAAGTAGCAAGCACAAAGTGTCTCAAGGACAGTACACTCTCAGGATGGGAGAAGGGGCAGGCCCAGAGGTGGCAAGTGCCCTAAGGCTACAAGGGTCCTTTCCCTTTGTGTAAGCAGGGTCTTGTCTCTTAGGGTGTTCTCTAAGGGAGTCTGCTTTCTGTCATTTGGGGGACTCCACCCACAGGTTTTGGGGGGGGCGTGGTGGTGGTGGAATTTTTTACCCTATTAGGTTTGTACCAGAACTGTCATGGCAGCCTTTGTCTGTGGAGGGGCATAGGGGCTATAACTAACAATGCAAAGGCATTACGTAGAATGATAAGGGCTACCCTGGGGCTGAGGGGAAAGAGATGAGCTCTGGACCCATGGCTCTACACCTTGTAGCTCTTGGTCTTTTAGTCCCAGGGTCTTGGAAGCCACAGGATCAGGTTGTGTCCTCAGGCTTCTGAGGTATAACATATTTATCACCATCCTTGCCTCCAGCCCTTGTCGTTCACATTTTCCTCTCAAGGACTTGGGACTCTGCCTCAGGATGTTCCTTCCACTGCTGTACCAGACTTCTACCTAACAAAAGGACAAAACTAGAGCACGAGACAATATTAACAGTAAAGGGATCAAAGTGTGAGTTCCTAAGGTCCAACGTATATTAGCTAAATTTGAAAACATTTTTTTTCCTGGTGTTTTACAGTGGGGACTAAGCTGTTCATTTACTATTCCTTAATTAATTAAATAAGCACACTAAATGTTAAAAAAAATTAGCCTTAATCACCAAAAATATGTTTGTAATTCTCAAATCAGTATATCAAATGAATAAAGCTTAAAGCTAATAACAAAAAATTAATCAACTCGTAAAATTAAAAAAAAAGATAATGAAAGAGCATAAAAAATATGGAAGACCTAACAATCACAATAACTGCAAATGTAACAAAAAAAGTGTCTCTGTAGAGACAGATTATCAGATTAGATTGTAAAAGGAATAAAGAAAACACTGAACATTCAGCTATCTGTTTCTTCTCAGAGGTACATCCATGAATAGTTAGGAAAAGTTAGAAGCAAAAAAGTAGAAAAAGAAAAAAAACAAAAACAAAAAATAGTAGCCAAAAGAAACTGTAGTAGCTACATATCACTCTCAGACAAAAGATTTTAGATTTTAGGACACTCAATCAGCTCTATTAGAAATAACCCTATATAATAATTTTTTAATGTTGAATTCACCAGAGATATACGATAGTTCTTAACTTGTATTCACCTAATGAAATATTTACAGCAAAACTTATAAGACTACAGGGAAAACAGACAAACCTACTATTGTAATGAAGTATGTCAACACACTTCTGTTATTAATAAGAGAAATAAAGATAGGGACTAGTAAATACTTGGAATATTTGAATAGACCCCTGCCTTGGCTCCCGTTTTCCCACAGAATGAAAACAAATTTTTGTCAGGGCCTACGCCTTGCTTGGACTCCCCCCTCTCCTACCTTTCGTTCAACCTCATCTTACATGACTCCCTCCCTTATTCAGATCACTCCAGTTGTCACGCCTCAAATGTGAGGAATGCTTCCATGCTGGTGTTCCCTCTGTGAAGAACAATCTCCAAGGTGACTTCCTTTCCTTGCTCAGACGGTAAGTCCTCAATGATCACCCTCTTTAAAATGCAGTGCACAACCCTGCCAGCATTCTTGACTCCAGATATCCCTTACTCTGGCTTTTTTTTTCTTTTTTTCTTTTTTTCTTTTTTTTTTTTTTTTTAGTACCTACCTCATTCTAGCATACTAGTAAGGTTCCTTTCTTTTCCCCCCGTTTACTGTTAAGGGTCTTCCTCTCCACCTCCTGCTTGAATGTAAATTGTGTAAGAGAAGCAATCCGTGTTTGCCTCAGGCATGTGTAGGAAGCACTTAGAATAGTGCGTGGCACATGAAACGTATTCAGTAAATATTTGTTGACTGAATGAAAGGACCTTGTGATGACAAGGTTAAGCCCAGTAAAAAGGATGGAAAGATCAAGGCCAAAGAATTTTCCACCAGGAATTCAATTTTAAGAAATGACAAGCAGGAAAAAAATGCTGGAAATCAGTTAGCAAAGCTGAAATCATGCCAGTGTGAGACATCTGTTGTGTGGTCATCTGCTGCTTCATTTGCTGTTTAGTTGTCGGGCTAAGAAGAAATAATGCTGGAAGAATCTAGGATACCTGAGGACTTCTAGGTATAGCTAACTCAATTTTGAATGCATAGCCCAGGTCTTACAGTGATGGACACATCACAGTGCCTTGTGTATAGGAATATACAACCTAATGTCAGAGAAATCTTTACCAGAAAAAAAGAAAAAAACAACAACAACAACAACAACAAAAAAAACGTAAATCAAAATAAGTAGCAATTTATCTAAATGTATTAACAGGTATTTTTTATTTCTTTTTTTATTTTAGAGAGAGAGAGAGAGTGTGTGTGTACAAGCAGGGGAGAGGGGCAGAGGGAGAGAGAGAGAATCCCTAGCAGCCTCCACACTCAGTGCAGATTCCTAGGCCAGGCTCAATCCCTCGCCCCTGGGATCATGACCTGAGCTGAAATTAAGAGTGCAATGCTCAACCTAATGAGCCACTAAGGTGTCCATAAACTATCTTTTTCACAGTAAAAGCATAACTATACTGAAAAACAAGGCATATCAAATGTTATAAAATACCTAGGTGTGTATCTATCTCAAATTAAAAAAAAAATTACAGTCTACAAGTACAAAAGGATTCAAATTAGTTCTTTTGAGAGGAAATAGTCTGCTGAAACATGTACCACACACTAGAATTTACCAATTACTTTGCAAGGCAGATAATTCCTTGATATCCAGCTCTAATTTTTATTGACACAGTGACGTACGATTCTTTAATTCGGGTTAATCTTTAATCTCATACATTTCTTTCCTTTTCTAATGCCCTGTTTTGTAGACTCATCTATTCTTCCAAAAGTATGGCAATAATTCAACCTCCCCCTCCAGTACATAACTGGGAAATGTAAATAACTAAGTTAACTGCTTCAGATCTGTAGCATCCAGCACTAAAATCCTTCTAATGTTAACATTGTGAGGAGAAGACCAAGGGAAGAGACTGTGAACAGAGAATGTTTTAACAATGTTTGGCCACTATACAAGACTTAAGATGAGAGTGTCTCCAGGGATCCCAGGATGGTTGTCTCTATAGAAGATTTCATAATTCTGGTAATTTTGTCAAGTTCATTGGACAGGCTTGGCTTTAAAAGATATTTGTGGAATTAGACAGTAATCACAATTGGCAAAAATGCCTAGTTTCAAAAATACATTCCTTATCTGTCTTTTAAAGCTTTTTCTTTGTCATTATTTTTTACAGCTGAAAATTCCTATATCAGGAAAAAATGAGGTATTCTGTGTCTTACTTTAGAACTCACATGAAAATGATCTTTTTCTTGGATTTTTCCCCCAATGTGTCACATTTATAGCACAGTGGTAGTTTCTGTCATTCTAGAAGATGCTATTTTACTACTTAATGTTTATGGTTCTCTGTTTCCACACCACACAAACAGACACATTCATGATGGCAAATAGAAAAAAAAAGATTAACATTTTTATGTGCATTTTTTTGTTATGTGACATATTTTTAAAAGTTACAGTAAGGTGAATGAAGGAAGTACATACCAAATTTGGTACATCATTATTAAAGTATATATTTTTAAGTCTAAAAGGGAATGTTTTCTACAATAGTTTGTAATTCTCTCATTATTAGATGAATATATGGAAAAAGATTTAAATTATATCCTAAAAGCAAAGACATAATCAACTATAGTTGCCATTATTGTATGTGCCACAAAGACATCTAAAAATGCTGCCATTTTTTTTTTTTAATTTTTTTTTTTTTCAACGTTTATTTATTTTTGGGACAGAGAGAGACAGAGCATGAACGGGGGAGGGGCAGAGAGAGAGGGAGACACAGAATCGGAAACAGGCTCCAGGCTCTGAGCCATCAGCCCAGAGCCTGACGCGGGGCTCGAACTCACGGACCGCGAGATCGTGACCTGGCTGAAGTCGGACGCTTAACCGACTGCGCCACCCAGGCGCCCCAAAATGCTGCCATTTTTAAAAAAACAACATGGAACTATAAAAAAATGACACATTTTGATGTGATACTCAAAGTGATTTCAAATATATGTTAGAATACATATTTTTATATGTGTATTTTAGATCTTAGTGCTAAAATGGTCATGTCTTCACAGTATTTAAAAACATTTTTTAATGTTTATTTACTTTTTTAGAGAGAGAAAATGTGGGAAGAGGGGCGAAGACAGAGAGAGAGAATCCCAAGCAGGCTCTGCACTGTCAGCACAGAGCCCAACACCGGGCTTGATCCCACAAAGCATGAGTTCATGACCTGAGCCAAAGCCATGAGTCAGATGCCAAACTGACTGAGCCACCCAGGTGTCCCTCATCTGCACTGTTTTATGTGGAGGTGATTGCATGAAATTCAGCAAATATTAATAGTAATTACATATTGTTGGAGGATACAGATATTTTTAACAGTAATTATGATGAATAAAACATATTTCCTCCTCATAGTACTGGGAAGTAGGTTGAAGATATTTTGAACAGTATCCTTTTTTTTTTTTTTTTTAATTTGAGAGATAGAGAGAGGGAGAACCACTGGGGGAGGTGCAGAGGGAGAGGGAGAGAGAGAATCTGAAGTGAAATTAATGAACCAACTCTTCCCTGCTAGAGATAAATTTGCTAGGGAATTGGATATGAAAATTTGGGGAGGATATTCTGCCTCCACCAGTGATAGAGTGGCTTGTATCTGAACTTTCCTCCCACAAACAACAATCATAATTGCTGAGGGATAAATAAATACAATGAGCAGTTTTCTGGAAGCACTGGAGAATAACCAGAACCCGGCAGAAAATACTGAGGAGTCACCATTTGGAAAATGGAAATGTCACTGGATGAGTTTCCCAATTTTTTTTTTT